>NW_026652278.1:113981735-114248639 GCF_009828535.3 Hylobates moloch
GGCTGAACTGGTATCCAAGTTGCAAGACAAAGTCCTCTTTACTTTCTCCTGTCCTCTCCTCAAGTGGAAGGAAAGAATCTCTCCTGAAGCTGCAAGCTGCACTGCCTGGGACTGGGGAAGGTTGACACAAACACCCCCTTGGCCTCCCCAGCTGTTGTCTCAGTAGGATGCATGCACCCCAAGTCCACTGGCTCAGAGTGCAGCACAGAACCAGGACTTGCCCAGGAATTGCAGTCCCTGTGGCCTAGACTGCCTATTAAGTTTATTTAGGACTCCAGAGCACTTTAGCCCATGGTGGAGAGGCTTGCTGGAACTCAGGTTCTGGCCGCTGGGATGGACAATTCAACACTTGCTAGGGCTGGTCTAAATGCTCAGCTGGACATCAGCTGATTTCTGCCCTGTGTTGCTTTCCACTGTGATAGGGCATCACTGAATTCCAAAGTGAAGTCCCACAATCACTGCACTCTCCTTCCCCAAGTTTACAGATTCTTTTTGCAGAAGATGGGGGAGGGGTGGTTTCATCAATTCAAGACTGTCTTTTCTACTGTCTTCAGTGCTCTTTCCTTGATATGATGTGAAAATCAAACACTGTGATCACTCACCTGATTTTTGATTTTTATGAAGGTGCTTTCTTGTGTGGACAGTTCTGGTGTTCCTGAGTGGGGAATGATCACTGGAGGACTTTATTTGGCCTTCTTACCACACTCCTCTTCCAGTCAATGTGTACTAACAATAGCAGTTGTTATAATGATTATTTCAATCAGCAAATATGAATATTCAGTGTTAGTCAAAAATGCAATGTCCTTTAAATATAATAGATGTTTAATTATTGCATCATATTTTAAGTTGAGAAGTATAGGCAGTAACTGCAAGCACTAGATGATGGTAACTCTACTTTTAAAGTATGGTTCATTTAATGGAAATTCAAATAAAGTATGTGGTAGTTCACATTCAAATTTAAACATTCTTTAACATGTTTATTTTAATATAATGTTGTATTATCTGAAGCTAATTGTTTCTTCCTTCCTTTATTTAATAACCATTTATTGAATGTTTACCTTATACAAGACTCACTGTTAGGCCTAAATACAAAGATCTGTAAGACATAATTCCTTCCTCAGAGAATTTATAGTCTAGTATGGAAACAAAAGGTATTTCAAAACAGAAAAATTGGAAATCATCGTGATACACACTTTATTGATAACATAATGGTAGTGCATAGTTGGTACTAGCTGTGATTCTTGAGGTAGAGTACATGACTAAGGCCTACAGTGGGCAACCTTATCTCAGTTCTCACTACCACTGCAACTAGATTGAGAATAAGCATGGAACCCAAAAGCAGTCAATGAGTCACAAGTCAGTGTGACAAGATTCTTGATCTTTCTTGCTGGATCAAAAAAGGAAGAGTCTAAGACTGGAGTTCTGCCAGCATCTTGCTGCCATTGAAGCATGAGATTGAAGCCAGCATAGCAACTGGTTTTGCTGAGAGTCCTTACAAGAGGAGATTAGGACACATAGTGAGATAGGAGGGATGTGATTGCACAGAGAAAGGACTATGTGAAGACACAGGAAGAAGATGGATATCTGCAAACCAAGGAGAGAGGCCTCAGGAGAAACTGAACCTCCTTGCTCTTGGACTTTCAGCTCCCAGAACTATGAGAAAATAAATTTCTGTTATTTAAGCCATCTGATCTGTGGTATTTTGTTATGACAGCCCTAGTAAACTAAAACAAGTGTCAATTCATATTAGGTGTAGAGAGAGAAAGTATAAATTGAAGGGAGAGCTAAAGAAAAAGATAGTTAACGTCATCAAACTATGTTATTTTACTTTAGAATCAGTAATATATGCATACATTATAAAATGTCATATATGTTTAATAAATGGTTACTGTTTTTATTTACTGCATGTTTGAAACACATTTTATTTTACTCTAGTATAGAACATTTTCATGGTGAAAATATCAATGTAAATAGAAAGCAGCTAAATCTTGGCTAATTTGGTGGTTACCTTTGTATTTTGAAAGCAATCTGTTTTATCTCTAAATAATCCTTTTATTGTGTCTGAAATTATACAGTTAGAAATTTATTACATTTGATCTCTTTAAACTTGAAGATTTTTGTCTTCATTGATTTATTTTTAGGGCTTTATATAAAAGTGAAATTTAGGCTGGGCGTGGTGGCTCATGCCTGTAATCCCAGCACTTTGGGAGGCCGAGGCAGGCAAATCACTTGAGGTCAGGAGTTCGAGACCAGCCTGGCCAACATGGTGAAACCTCGTCTTTACTAAAAATACAAAAAAAAAAAAAAAAAATAGCTGGGTGTGGTGGCAGGCACCTGTAATCCCAGCTACTCAGGAGGCTGAGGCAGGAGAATCGCTTGAACCCAGAAGGCAGAGGTTGCAGTGAGCTGACATTGCGCCATTGTGCTCCAGCCTGTGGGACAACAGCGAGACTTTGTCTCAAAAAAAAAAAAAAAAAGTGAAATTTATAGGAGGATAACTTCAGGGAGGCCATGAGAGCCTTATTTAATCTGACTCAGAAGCTGACGTTTGTATGTAAACCTCTGAATGGAAAATAAGAGGACCAAGGGGGAAAAGAGAGAGCTCAAATAGATAAACTTCACCTTTTCACCTTGGGCCCACCTTAAAAATATAGTGTTCTACAGGGAAAGGATTCCCTATTCAATAAATGGTGCTGGGAGAACTGGCTAGCTATATGCAGAAGATTGAAATTGGTCCCTTTCCTTATACCATACACAAAAATTAACTCAAGATGGATTAAAGACTTAAATGTAAAACCTAAAACTATAAAAATCCTGGAAGAAAACCAAAGCAATACCATTCAGGAAACAGGTACGGGCAAAGATTTCATGACGAAGATGCCAAAAGAAATTGCAATGAAAGCAAAAGTTGACAATTGGGAGCTAATTAAACTAAAGAGCTTGTGCAGAGCAAATGAAACTATCAACAGAGTAAATAGACAACCTACAGAATGGGAGAAAATTTTTGTAAACCACACATCTGACAAAGGTCTAATATCCAGCATTTATAAAGAACTTAAACTTACAAGAAAAAACAAACAACACCATTAGAAAGTGGGCAAAGGACATGAACAGACACTTCTCAAAAGAAGAGATACCTGCGGCCAACAATGATATGAGAAAACTCAACATCATTGATCACTAGAGAAATGCAAACCAAAACCACAAATGCAAATCAAAATCACATCACTCAAAATGGCTATTACTAAAATGTCAAAAAAACAAACAGGTGCTTGTGAGGTTGCAGAGAAAAAGGAACATTTATACACTGTTGGTGGGAGTGTAAATCAGTCCAACTATTGTGGAAGACAGTGTGGCAATTCCTCAAAGACCTAGAGACAGAAATACCATTCAACCCAGCAATCCCATTACTGGGTATATACCCAAAGGAATATAAATCATTCTATTATAAAGACACATGCATACGTATCTTCATTTACAGCATTATTCACAATAGCAAAGACATGGAATCTACCTAAACACCCATTAATGATAGACTGGATAAAGAAAATGTGGTACATATATACCATGTAATACCATACAGCTATAAAAAGAATGAGATCATGTCCTTTGCAGGGACATGGATAGAGCTGGAAGGCGTTATCCTTACCAAACTAACGCAGGAACAGAAAACCAAACACCACATGTTCTCACTTACAAGTGGGAACTGAATGAAGAGAACTCACGGACAAACAGAAGGGAAAAACACACACTGGTGGCTATGGGAGGGTGAAGGTGGATGAGGGAGAGGATCAAGAAAACTAACTAATGAGTACTAGGCTTAATACCTAGGTGATGAAATGATCTGTACAACAAACCCCCATGACACCACAAGTACCTATGTAACAAACCTGCACATGCACCCTTGAACTTAAAATAGAAGTTTAAAAAACAGTGCTTTTTAGTGGCCAAAAGAAAATTTCCTGTGTTGTTTTCCTTTTTAAAAAATCACTAGACCACACAAACAAACCTGTACACAATTGTTTATAGTAGCTTTATTTGTGATAGCCTCAAACTGAAAACAACAAAATGTTCCTCAATGGGTGAATGATTAGACTGTGGAACATGCATATATTGGAATACTGCTCAGAAATCAAAAGATCACACTATTGATATAGATGACAATTTGGATAGAGTTCAAGTGAATTATGTAGAGTGAAAAAAGCCTGTTCCTAAAGGTTACACACTGTACACTTTCATTTATATAACATCCTCAAAATGATAAAATTACAAAGATGGAAGACAGATTAGTGGTTGCCAAGAGTTAGGGTTGTTATATGGGGAGGTGGGGTGGGTGCATCTATAAAGGGGTAGTAACAGGGAGATCTTTGTGGTGATTAAAGAGGTCTGTATTGTTTGTAGTGATAGTCACATGGAATTACACACGATAAAATGAAATAGAGCTACATACAGACATTGTACTAATGTCAGATTCCTGGTTTTCTTACTGTACTATAATTATACAAGATGTAATTATGGGGGAAACTGGGTGAAGGGTACATGAGACCACTCTGTACTATCTTTGCAACTTCCTGTGAATCCATAATTACTTCAAATAAAAAGTAAGATATAAAAAGTCATTTGAAGACTTTCATCATTAGAGAAATTCTTCTTGGATTCAATGGAGGCAGTTTCTTTGGCATCCTTACTTTAACGGCATGTTAGAGAAAAATGAAAAATAGGTGGGAGACTGGAGAAGGCAGTAAGCCTTGCCATGCAAATTTAGTGAGCCATATGAAATGTCAAAGAGCATAATGATTTTCACAAGACTAAAGGCCTTTAGAATAGAGGCTTCTAAAATAAATAATTCATTTATACAATGTCACCTAATGCATAGCTGTAGTTACAGGGTGACTCTTGATCATAGGGATGGAAAGGAAGTAGAGGCAGAAACTTCCAGATTCCCACAGTCCCCTCACACGGTTACAGAAAGGCCATAGTGAACTCCCTTCTCTCCTCTCCCCTCAGCTACAGTGCAACTTAGTTTCAGTTTAGTTTTTGATTTGGGGAACTTGAACCATCTCTAGGTAATTTCTAGTTCAGAGAACTTGTACTTGCACAAGGTCCTTCTTGGGCAAAATCCGAAGTTTGGCTGTAGCAAATCTGAATCCTTGTGGTGGTTCCCTTATTAGAAAACAAAGTTTAAGAATGACTAGAAATCTTCCAGATGTTGAAAAAGACAATAGAAATTAATTTATTTGTAGCGGGGCAGAAATAAACTCTAAAGAGTTAATTTACATAAGGCCCGTACGATTGTCCAGGTAGCAGAAGGAAGTAACTAAGACAGTGCATGCTTTTCTCCTTTTGGTTTTCATCCAGTCCTTCCAGAAACCACTTCTGTCTGGGCCTCTATTTCCTTATACGCAATAACAGTTAATTGTTGTACCTCATGTGTTTTCTGGCATTATCTTAAATTTGGTTTCATATCTGTTCCTTTTGAGGTGAGAGTGGAACAGCCATGTGGAAATATTAAGGTTGTAGTAAGTACCTCAGCTCCGGAAGGAAGTCAGAACTAGAGATTTAGACATTTGGAACTTCAGAGGCAGTATACAGTAATACTTTGGAGCCACATTTCTTGGGTCCAAACCCTGGTTCTCTAGCAAGTTATTTAACCTCTCAGTGTCTTAGTGTTTCAATTTGTGAAATGGAGATAAATGGGGATGAGAATAGCCTCACAGGATTTTGGGAGGATTAGTCAATAAGCCCTGCTAAACACTGTTTACTATTGCGAGTATATTAGTGTTTTCCACTTTTCTCTCCCTGATAGTTTGTACATAACAGGTGCGCAGATAAATACATATCTGCGACATGCCTCTAATACCAAGAAGTCGTTTGCCTTGGTTCACCCGCTAAATAAGAGCCTTTCTCTTTAAAAAGAGGAGCAGCAAATTACTTTTCATTAATATCATCAGCATAATAATAGACTTAGTTGAGAGATTCAGCGTGGCAGCATTTCACACAATCGAGCTCGCTTATTGATCATGTCATAAAAGCATCTCTATTTCGTAAGGACTCACTTCACGTCATACACCCATCCGATGCTCCTTTTTCGTTAGCCTCCTTCTCCTAAGTGGGCTTATCTGTCTCCTGGTATCAGGAAGGCACTAACTTTTCCTTTGGGTTATTAGGGTAGCAAAGTGATTTTCAAATTCTGGGTTCTGGCTCCGTCTGCAGCCCAGGGAGAAGGAAACAGGGCAGGGCTTGAGTGGCGTACCTCGAGGCGCCGGCGACGCTGGCGTGTGACGTTGCTGCCTGACGCAGGCGCAGTGCCGCCCGGCCTCTGTTGGGACCCCTCCCCTCCTCCTCCGCCTCCTTGGGTGTAGGTGGCTGCGGCCAGGGTCTGGACCTGGGCGGCGGCCCCGGGCGGCGGGGCTAAAGGGTGTGGGCACCGGCAGAGCTTCGCAGGCTGCATCCGGCTCGGTGCTGCTGCCGCCGCCGCCCCTGCCGCCGCCCAAGGCCCTCGGCGTTCCCCGGAGAGAGGCCAGAGGGATTTCGGGCTGCCTCGGCACTCTCCCAGGTGAGGGGATGGGCCGGGCCAGACGGGGTTGAGGTCGTCAGCCCCTTTTTCCAGTGTGTCTGGAACTCAACCTGGTCGGAGTCTGAGAGCTTTGGCTTAGTAGTGGCTGCCTGCGGCGGCGACTCTGTCATATTCCTTTGCCTTCCTTACCTGCAGCCCTGGCACCTATAGACCGGGGGTTGGGCACCTATAGACCGGGGGTTGGAGGTCAGTGGCAAAGTCTGGAAGGGCCATGACAATCGGATGGCTGGGGACTTTGATACAGGAGCGGTTCCTGCGGGTGATGGTAAGGCGCTCCACTTGCTGGTGTGTGGACTCGGCGGGAAGGACCGTGCACTCGCAGGCTCGGACTTCAGCCTTGCCAGCTGCACTGGGTTGTAGTAGACCCCATGCTGCTTAATATAGGGTCGGTTGACCGAGGGCGGGGAAGCCTTGGAACAACCCTCGCTTTCTTCTCCAGGGTTGATGTGTTTTGTATTCTGAATTGGTGCTTGCTGCACTGCACTCTAGAAGACTACGTTTCAGCAGAATTTCCTATTGGTCAAAGGAAGGTGAAGAGAAGCTGATTTTCCTTCCGGAGAGTATTAGTTGTTGTCGTTTTTTTTACCTTCCTGTTGGCCTTAGTGTTGACGTTTGTTAAAGGTGAAAGTTCATGTGAATTTCGTCTTTAAGGAAATCATGGGCTTTATAACTGTCTAAGCGCCTGTAAGTTTCAACCGGTTTAGTGGTTTCTGCTTTCACCCTGTGCATAGCAATGAAGTTGTTTTATTCCAAGTTAAATATACAAAGTATAAAAATAGATGAATAACCAGAATACTTTGTTTTGTAACTATTGAGTGGTACATATAATTATGTGCATATATTATCACATTTAATCATCATAACAATCCTATAATGTAAAGTCTACTATTCCCATTTTCTAGATGAAAGAACAGAATAGACCTACAAAGTAACATGTTCAAAGTCAGAGCTGTGACTGAAACCAGGTAATCTGACTCGTTTGCAGTCCCTTAGTCAGTATGCCATACCAACTCCCAAGCACCCTGTGATTTGCAAGATTTTCATTTGATGAAAAGTATGCCAGGAAGGACATTATGGCACTGTTGCCAGCAAGGACCCAACAGTTTGAGAGAAACTTTTTCAATGTCGCATTTTGAGTTATGTTTTAAACATAGGATTTGATCTCTAGGACCTTTGATTACCGAACTCATGCTCTTAAGTACAGTGGTTTTGGAATCTTTGGAAGGCTTTAGTTTGGAAGTTGTAGTCTTATTTTATACTTAGGAGTATTTCTTGTTTGGAAACTTTAAACAAGGAAACGTAATATTGGACTAAAAGAGTTTCCTCCTGTTTGTGCATGATTAAGTAACGAAATCATATAATCAGAAATGGTTATGCTGCTCGTAAAGCCAGAATACCTTGTATAATTGGTTAAAATGCCATTCTTTTCAGGTTTGTTAAGATGAAACACTGCAGAAAGGCTATCTGAAGAAAAGGAGAAGGAAAAACAGAACGTTGCAAACTCTGGAGAAAAAGCTTGGGTAAGTATTTTTGGCTAAGTTTTAAAAAGGTCAAATTTTCGGTTAAAGACTCTTTTTTTTTTTTTTTGAGACGGAGTCTCGCTCTGTTGCCCAGGCTGGAGTGCAGTGGTGCGATCTCGGCTCACTGCAAGCTCCGCCTCTCGGGTTCACACCATTCTCCTGCCTCAGCCTCCCAAGTAGCTGGGTCTTCTGACTTTCTGCTTCAGTTGTGGTTTAATCTGCCTATATTGCTAGGGAATGGGGGTGGGGTGGTGGTGATATGTAATGTAACCTGTTAATCATTTTACTTGACTTTCGAGCTATTGATACCTGATTGACAAATTAAGTCATGTGCTTAGCCTGTGCATTGGCAGGAGAAAGCAGGGAAATCCTTTGCTTAACAGGTGTCAAAATTCTGTTCTCTCGTTTGCTTGCTCTTTAATCTACCTATGTTTGTAAAGTGTTTTAATAAGAAATTGAGAAAATGGCCGGGCGCGGTGGCTCACGCCTGTAATCCCAGCACTTTGGGAGGCCGAGGTGGGCGGATCACGAGGTCAGGAGATCGAGACAATCCTGGCTAACACGGTGAAACCCCATCTCTACTAAAAATACAAAAAATTAGCGGGCATGGTGGCAGGTGCCTGTAGTCCCAGCTACTTGGGAGGCTGAGGCAGGAGAATGGCATGAACCCGGGAGGCAGAGCTTGCAGTGAGCTGAGATGGCGCCACTGCACTCCAGCCTGGACAACAGAGGGAGACTCCATCTCAAAAAAAAAAAAAATGAGAAAATGAAGAAAAGCAGTTGACTTTTAGTTTGTTTTTCATAGAATATTGTATATGGCTGAACTCAAGTATATTTTTTATGAATTCTACAGAGAATAATGGAAGACATGATCAAAGTTGATTAAGAAGTAGTGTAATTCATTTCATAACTAGGTATTGAGTATCATATGTCAGACATCCAGGCTTATGGTAATAGAGTAATGGTCTTCATGGCCCTGGAGAATGCTACAGTAGTGCATTTTCTCTTAGAAGATAACATTTTTTGTGAATTAATATGTTTTCTTTATTTGATAAGCAAATATGTTTTTGGTTTATGTGAAAGACTAGAAAGTGAGCATTACTCATATAGTAAGAATTTATAATAAAAAATTTTATATTATTTTAGTTGGTAAAGCAGGATTCTCTATGAGTACTGCATTAGTGTACAGTGGGAAGCCAGGATTTTTTTTTTTTTTTTGGAGACACAATTTCACTCTGCCTCCCAGGCTGGATTGCAGTGATGCAGTCTCTTCTCACTGCAACCTCTGCCTCCTGGGTTCAAGTAATTCTCATGCCTTAAGTTCCCGAGTAGCTGGGATTACAGGCATGTGCCACCACTCCTGGCCAATTTTTGTATTTTTGGTAGAGACAGAGTTTCACCATGTTGGCCAGGCTAGTCTCGAACCCTTGACCTCAAGTGATCTGCCTCGGCTTCCCTAAGTGGTGGGATTACAGGTGTGAGCCACTGCGCCTGGTGAAACGAGGATTTTTGTAGACTTAATTTTAGCATACTGTATTTCATATTAAAGATAGTGACAGAATTTTAAATTTTTATGGGAGCTTAGCAAAAGTAATTTGAGAAAATTTTGAGGAACTTATATAGAAGATACATGGTCAGATAGGGAACCGTTTAGGTGATGAATTGGAGGGAGGTGAACTTTGAAGACTGGTGATCAGTTAGAGGCTATTATAATTATCCAGGTGGGAAATGAGAACTACAGTGCATATTGGAATTAAGAAATGGAGATGGATTTAATAGATGTAAAGAAGGTAGATGGATAGGATTTAGTGGGCTTGAGGGAAAATGAAGTCAGGGTAATTTCTAGCCACCATCATCTTTATGCATATATTAATGTTTAATAAATACTTTTGAGATGCTTAGAATGAATTCTCTGGCTTGGGAAACTAAGTAGATTCTGGGGCCATTTACTGAGGTAGGAAGTATAGGAAGAACAGTAGATTGGGGAACATGATTGGAGGAGATGAGTTCAGTTTGGTCCATTAAATCTGAGGCATCTGTGACTTCTAAGAAATGTCATTAGGCAGTTGTATATATGGATCTGAGTTAAGCAGAATACCCAACGTGAGATGTAAATTTTGGAGTCACAATTTAAAGATGATAGTTAAAAGCAATGGCAATGGATGAGATCGCTCAGGGGAAAATGTAGAGTGAAAACAGAATAGAAATGAGGATGGAGAACAACAGCATTTAAGGGTGAGGTTAAAGAAAAATACATCTCAAAGGAGTGGGCAGGGAAGTAAGATTGGGCAAGAGAGTCACAAAAGTCAGTGGAAGAACCGAGTTTAGAGAAAAGGAACGAGTATTAGATATCTATAGACATCAAATAGGATGAGGACAACTGAAGTATCCATTGGACATATCACTTAAGAAATCGTTGATGACCTGAGCAAGAGCAGTTTTACAAGTGAAGCTAATTCACACTGGGTAAGAGACATGGATGTTGAAATAGCTAATGTCATTTACTATTTCAGAAAGTTTAGTTGTAAATGGAATAGAGAAGGATATAGCTAAAGCTATGAGTTTGAGAGAAGGTTTTTGTTTTTTAAGGTATAAGGGATATAAGCACATGTTTATTTGCTGAAGATAAAGAGTCATCAGAAAGAAAATCTGAAGATAAAGGAATGAGGCAAAATAATTGGTGAAGCAAAGTCACTGAACAAACTGGAAGGGATGTAATACAAGGGCTCAGGTCAAGGGTACTTTAGATAGACTTCTACTGAGACAGGAAGGAAGGAGATGATGATGACGTATACAGATAAATTTGTAGGAGGCAGGATAAAGGGCTACTCTGCAAAGTTTATGCAGGAGACTCTGACTTATGCTAGAAAGAGGAAATGGTTGACTCTTGTAATCAGTAGCCTTCTTGGTGTGGCATTGCTGACTTCTGATCTTTTAGTAGGGAGGAGGAGGAGAGTGAGGTGGTTTAGCTTAAGATGACATATATGAATCATCAAGTTAGAGATACCTTGAAGATCTCTTGCAAAATTACCCTTCTCATACTTTGTATTAGTATCTATGGCTAAATAACAAATTATCCCAGAACTTAGGGGTTTAAACCGATAAATGTTTTTTATCTCAATTTCTGTGGATCAAAAATTTGGGAATGACTAAACTGGGTGCTTCTGGCTCAGGGTCTTTGAGGAGGATGCAGCAAAGATGTAGGTTGGGACTTTAGTTATCTAGGGTAGTGGTCCTCAACCTTTTTGGCACTAGGGACCAGTTTCGTAGAAGACAATTTTTCCATGCACCTGACAGGGGTGGGGTTGGTGGGGGGATGGTTTCAGGATGAAACTATTCCGCCACAGATCATCAGGCATTAGATTCTCTTAAGGAGTGCACAACCTAAATCCCTTGCAGGTGCAGTTCACAATTGGGTTTGCACTCCTGTGAGAATAATGCCACCTGCTGATCTGACAGGAGGCAGAGCTCAGGTGGTAATCCTCACTCACCTCCTGCTGCGTGGCCTAGTTCCTAACAGGCCACAGACCAGTACCAGTCTGTGGCCTGGGGGTTGGGGACCCCTGATCTAGGGGCTCACCTGGGGCTGGAGGGTTTAATTCCATGATGGCTCACTAGTTTAGCTGCTGGATGGAGACCAACAGCTTTTTTTGTCATAGTCACATAAAAGTTCAATTTCAGTTATAGTAATATTCTTGGTTCACAGGAATTGGCTATTATGTGGATCCATTTGGCTCTCTCCCTAGCAACACTCTAATTAGAAAAACATTTTCTTTGAACTTGATATGATGAGAGTGTTGGTAAACACATGTGACCATTTTCTCCCTCCCTGTCTCCCAAGTCCATGTTTTTTTGGGTGGGTAGTTTGACCATGTATCAGGTGAGGGTTCCTGATCCAAGTGGCTTAAGACTGGAAGATATGAGAAAAGCCTAAATGCTACATAGGAAAAAAGAAATAGTTTTATTTCAAAAAAACCTTTAGAATTTTACTTTGTTGATACTAGCATTTTAGTGTTATTTAGTGTTTTAGAGTATTTTAAATAAAAATGGAAGTGAGAAATTGAATTGTTGATTAAAAGAAACTTACAGAATATGTTTGTCAGCCAATGTGAAAAAAGCATAAATGAAGCCCTATAACTAACTAATTTATGGTATGAGGACTAACCCTTTCATTTGTGGTAGTTTCTATTGATCTGTTTGTATTGCTCACCATTTTAAGGAGTATGCTGAAGGTAGTAATTACCACTAAAGTATTACCATTAAAAGTAGATAATATTTAGAAGTCATGATTTCTTCTAGATTTGAAGAGATTGTAGTTAGCTCTCTCTACCCTCTTAGTTGATATGTTTTCTACAGCTTTTTAAGTTTTTGAGGCTGGGCACAGTGGCTCACGCCTGTAATCCTAGCACTTTGGGAGGCTGAGGTGGGTGGATTACAAGGTCAGGAGATCGAGACCATCCTGGCTAACACTGTGAAACCCCATCTCTACTAAAAATATAAAAACAAAATTAGCCAGGCGTGGTGGTGGGTACCTGTAGTCCCAGCTACTCGGGAGGCTGAGGCAGGAGAATGGCGTGAACCCGGGAGGAGGGGCTTTCAGTGAGCCGAGATCGTGCCGCTGCACTCTAGCCTGGGCAACACAGCAAACTCCATCTCAAAAAAAAAAAAAAAAAGTTTTTGAAAAAATTATTTTGATAAGTATTTAGGTGAACCAGCATAAATTTCTGGCTATGGAGGTGAGGTTTGGTAAAATGCAGCATTTTTGGTTGGATGATATGACTTCTTAGATGTTCAGAGTTCTTCCATATATAAACATGAAGAACGATTTTTGTAGCATAGATTATGATATTAAAAATTACGTTTGTTTCGTTTGCTGATTTATAGTGTTTGGATCATCAGTCGCCATACCTGAATATTTCTTTTGCCTGGTATTTGATTTTCTTCTAAGAATCATGCTCACTAGTACTTGTGGAACTATGTTATTCATATTGGTACTTTCTTGATTATTATTTGTGGCAACTAATTTCTTTTGGTTATAAATATAATTCTGTTATTAAATATGTTTTTTGGCTGGGCACGGTGGGTGGCTCATGCCTGTAATCCCAGCACTTTGGGAGGCCGAGGCAGGTGGATCACGAGGTCAGGAGATCAAGACCATCCTGGCTAACATGGTGAAACCCCGTCTCTATTAAAAATACAAAAAATTAGCTGGGCGTGGTGGTAGGCGCCTCTGGTCCCAGCTGCTCGGGAGGCTGAGGCTTGCTCACAGCTAACAGAAGTATAAAAGGGATGAAGCCAGCTTTCCATTTCAAATCTGGTTTTAAAGCCTACTCTAGTTCTAAGATACCAGACAATTTCTGTTATTTCTGATTGAATGTTATTTTACCACATAATTCTGTTGGGCTTTAGAACTAGTTAACAGGTGAAATTGTGTTTGTCGTGTATAGAATCCTGGGACTGAAAAGGACCTGGAGTGACCCTTCCTAGGTAGCAAGGATTATACCTAATCTATTTCACCTAAGAGGATAATTGTTTATTTTGTCTGCTTGAATAAACAGAATAGGACATTATATAATTTTGATTTATGTGCACAAAGATGCTGGCCCTGGCCAGAATTGTTAAGGAGGCTAAGTTTGCATTGGTTGCCCATCTCCTTTTGAAGATTTTCCACATCTTCAGGAATCTTAGGCTTTTTGTGATATTCATAGGTCCTGCTTGTGAATGAGAAAAGCACTCTAATGAATCAATTTACATGAATACCACATGGTAATCATGAACGGTAGGTATTATTGAAATCCCATTAAGATATCTTTGCATTCTTAAAAATATTGGTTAGCGTTCTATTTAAATAAATGGGTGGTGTAATTTTAGGCCTTGTTGTATCATGATGGGAGCAATTTTTAAGCAGAGAGGGCCCTACAAATCACTGTACATGTAATGGGTAATGTCAACCTTTTTATACATTCCAATACTATCTTAAATGTATAAAGTTTACATAATTATTTTAAGTGAGATATTCAATTGCAGTAGACACATATTTTGTATACTTTATCTGTATAGCATCATAGAATTGGAAGGAACTTCACAAAGTCATTTGTTCCAGGCCATCTGTCTGAGGCTTGGTTAGCATTTAGACCATTTTTGTCACTTTAGAAACAGTTTACATGAATTAAACACTCCTTGAAACTTTATTTTGAATAAAAATGTTGTGTGATCTGATTTGTATTTTACTTTTGTTTTGGGATCTCCTTAGGCCATGGGAAAGATAAACAATCTATTCAGGCAGATCTTTTGTTTTGGTATTTACTGAGATATTTGGATCAATTACTTGGTGTTTTAATTGTTAAGGAGGAGATAAATGTCTTTAGAATTGGTAACCCTACACAAATTATCTGAAGATAATTTGTTACATATGTGCAGAGACCAGTTAAAGGTTTTCAAGTTAAGCGTTTGGTCTGCAACATTTAATATTGATCACTAAATGTAGAAAGCAATGTAGAAATGTGATTGTACAGAGTACATAATTCACAGAATTTCTAGTATACAGTAATGGTGCTATGTGCTAACAGGTACTTAATCTTACTTGGTGATGAAGAAAGTGTATGTTGGTGGAGTTCAAAGGAGAGCTCTAAAGTTGGTTTATTTTCCAGCCCTTAAAGAACTGTGATGAAATCCAGAAGACTTTAATATAATGGTCTGAAGATTTGTGGATGGCTTAGGTCCAAAGATTGTGATTTCATTGTTGCATGAGGGATTTGAGTATGATTAAATTTTTTTTTCATTTTTGTTCTATTTGGAGTTAGGATGTTAAAATATTGAATGTTCTGTTTCTTTACTTTTTTTTGGCAGGCCAGTTGTAGGGGGTAGGTGAGAAATACTGTAATGAGATCTCTTCTTAGCTCTAGCAAATGAGAGCCAGTTTTTCTTTTTTCTTTTCTTTTCTTTTTTTTTTTTTTTTTTTTTTTTGAGACAGGGTCTTGCTCTGTCACCCAGGCTGGTATGCAGTGGCACAGTCACAGCTCACTGTAGCGTTGACTTCCCAGGCTTAAATGTCCTTCCCATCTCAGCCTCTCCAGTAGGTGGAACTACAGATGCTTGCCACCACACCCAGCTAATTTTTGTATTTTTTTGTAGAGACGGGGTTTCCCCATGTTACCCAGGCTGGTCTCCTGGGCTCAAGTGATCGCCCACTTCAGCCTCCCAAAGTGCTGGGATTACAGGCATGAGCCACGACACCCAACCAAAGAACCAAATTTTTTCAAGGGTAAAAAAGATCATTTAGGAGTGTCTTTGGCCCTGAATACATTGGAAATACTTGCCTATCTTTGACAATAGCTCATAATGATGTATTTTTTTATAATGATGCATTTATTTCATTCATTTATGAAGCAAATATTTATTGAGAGACTGCTCAATGCCAGGAACTTTGTTGGATATTGGATACCCAAATGAGTAGGGCAAGGTCATCCTTAAGGAGCTGTCATTAGTTGGGGAGATAAATTTCTAAACTGATAATTACAATACAGTGTGATAAGTACTAGGAGACAGGTAGTCATTCAAGCAGCATTTATTTAGCATTTTCTATATTGTTAGACATTCTATTAAAGATTATGAATATTCTAACTCTTACACTTAATACTCAGAATTTCTGAGCTGTATGGTAGAATTTTTAAGCCCAATAAATATTTATTGAATGGATAAGCAAAAACATATAGAAAAGGTTATATTGTACTTTCTATGTTGCTCCAAATAATCCAAATCAAATATACTTTCCCATGACAGTGCCAGGGTAGGCTGTGGCTCTTCACAGCTAGGTCTTCTCAAGTGATAAGTAATGTTATATGGACATATTCCAGCTTAAGCCTGATAAAGGAAAACCTTATTTCACACACTTCTGTTCAACTTACGGGATATTTGTTTTAGAGGAGCCATGAAGTCCTGGAAGGGGATTAACCAGTGCACTGAGCTTTCTTGAGGACTTGTGGGCAGGTTCACAGATGGGAATTGGGAAAATTGTAATCAACCAGTTCTTTCCAACTCTTCTTCTTTGAGTTAATCAAATCTTGCTGAGATGGGGTGGAGTTGGGGGATTTGGGTCAAGCTGTGGTGACGAAAGTCCTCCTATCCATAATTCCTTTCAGCTATCACCCTAGGGTCATCCTTCTGCTAGCTGTTATTAACACAAATTAAATGTTAAGAAAAATAGAAGAGGAAAAGGGACAGTAGAAGGTAATGGGGTTATAACAACAGAAAAATAACTGGGAGTAATAAGAAAAAGGATGAAGTAAAAATGTTTTAAAATAAATATGAACTTGCCTCATACTTTAAAAATATATGGAAGCAATCAGAGTCTGTCATTCTTTTCTCTACAGAATCTCATTGCATTTGGGTTCATTCTTTCCTCTGTTGTTCCTGTTCTGATAAAATAAATGTTCCTCTTTCTGTCAAAAGCTGGTTCCTGCACATATGTATGCTCTGGATTGAGATTTTAAAAGTCTTATGTATTAAATATCGTGTGCTTTCAGTCATATGGTTTCATGGTCTCTTCTAAAGCACACAGTCATGTTTCTTGTAAAGAAAATTGTCCTTAGATTTGATAGGCCTAGTTATAAATAATAAAAACACAGTGCTTTGTTTTGGGTTTCCCCAGAAACAAACCTGGGATAAAGATTCAAGGGAATATAGTTTATTGGGAAATGATCATAGGAAACACTGGTAGGAGTGGGGAAGGAAGAAAAGAAAGGGATAGAAGTGAATAAAGGGCATTATTCTGGCAGTTACCACTGTGGGCACCTGGAGTTCACTCACATTGGGGACTCTCAAGACATCAAATAAACTACCCTCGGAGTTATCCCAAACCAAGAGCAAGGACAATTTGAGTGTTAAATCCACCAACTTCCTAGCCATAATTGACATTAACCCTCTGGCATTTCTAGCTTGTCCCTGGAGTGCAAGCTGAGTGTGTCCTTGCAGTCAGAAAGCAGCCCTCAGCAGGGTATCACAGGTGTCATAACGAGCAGGTTTCCTGTGCAGAGGTGAGTGCCAACAGTATATGGGCAAGACACCAATAGCATTGGCTGCCAATAGCAAACATTTATACAATTCAGTATCTATGATGTGCCAGAAGTTCTAAATGCTTTACATATATCAACTTATCAATGTATACACTATAACTCTATGAGATAGGTACTATTAGTGTCCTCACTTTACACATGAGGAAACAGAGTACAGAGAGATTAGGTATTTTGCCCACAATCACACAGCTATAATTTCAGAACTGACATTTGAACCCAGGTGAAGCATAGTATAGAGTCTATGCTTTTAATCCATATAGTGATCTGCTTCTGGAACAATATAGCCTGAAGCAGCATCTTTTGATTCTACTGTTGTTCCATAATAACTGCCTTCTCTTTCTCCTTTCCCCAATCTCTTTTGTTTTAGTGTTCTGTATCTACTTCCTTATTTGTAGCTGTCTCTGCCCCTCCCTGCAATTCTAGAACATTGTAGGCATTCCTCTTTCCATTTTACACTCAAGGCTATCATATCAAATAATTCTTGCTAAGGTATTAACTGATATTTCTGAGTTTATGTGAAGGCCTCTGAGTTTGATATTGCTTAGTGAGTATCTGCATGTTAATTACAAAATACAAATATTTAAGAACCATAGAAAGAAAGATGCGATTATAAGAGTTACAGATGACTAGGTTAGAATTTTGGGATTGGGAGACACCTATACCTTGGCCATGGTTATAAGGAGAGGCCAAGAAATGTGTGCTTAGGCAAAAAAAGCCGTTTTCCCAACTACAGCATCCTGTCCTCCAGCCATCACTTTGTCTTTTTCTTTTTAAATTATGGAAATATTACATGCCAGTTGTAAAACAAACAGTACGTGAGTGCCCAGAATAAAAGTGAAAGTCTGGTTTTGTTGCTGCTTCTCCTTCCCCCAGAATCTCCTTCCACTGATTAGATTAGATTCAAGCTATATGTATCTTTGGCAGGAATATCTCAGAAGTGAGACTGTGTTCTTCTATTAAGAGGCTCACAGTTTTGACTTATCCTATTGCTGCTGGTATTTTCATTGATCACTTAACTTGCCTTTCTCAAAGTTCCTCTTTTTCCCTTTGTCATTAATAATTATTTTTTGGGGGGCGGGGAAAGAGTTATTTTGATGTGACTATATAGAATTTTGTTAGCCGTCAAAATTTGATTATATTGGTATGGACTCAGATACCTGTTTTATTAAATGGGTGGCAATCCATTACTATCATTTATTTTAATTTTTTGCATTAAAATATAAAGTATTTAATCAAATGTTAATACAAAACTTTTCCTAGAAATGTAAAGCTTCTTCTTGTGTTTGAGTTGCTAATGAAATACACCCATATCTCTGCATTTTACATTATCACATTCATGGTGATATGTAAGAATATAATTATTTAGACCATATTCCAAAATGCCAGTGTAGAAGAAGGTATTTATAGCATGAATTTGAATATTGTCTTCATTTAAATACAAACCTATGCACTGTAAGTAGGTGCAAGCCTCAGACTACTTCATAGTTTCTTCTAGTGTAGTTGCACCTATGTCATCACATTTTCTTTTTTTATTTATACTTTAAGTTTTAGGGTACATGTGCATAATGTGCAGGTTAGTTATGTATGTATACACGTGCCAGCTGGTGTGCTGCACCCATTAACTCGTCATTTAACATTAGGCATATCTCCTAATGCTATCCCTCTCCTCTCCCTCCACCTCACGACAGGCCCCGGTGTGTGATGTTCCCCTTCCTGTGTCCATGTGTTCTCAGTGTTCAATTCCCACCTATGAGTGAGAACATGCAGTGTTTGGTTTTTGGTCCTTGCGATAGTTTGCTGAGAATGATGTTTTCCAGTTTCATCCATGTCCCTACAAAGGACATGAACTCATCCTTTTTTATGGCTGCATAGTATTCCATGGTGTATATGTGCCACATTTTCTTAATCCAGTCTATGGTTGTTGGACATTTGGGTTGGTTCCAAGTCTTTGCTATTGCGAATAGTGCCGCAATAAACATACATGTGCATGTGTCTTTATAGCAGCATGTTTTATAATCCTTTGGGTATATACCCAGTAATGGGATGGCTGGGTCAAATGGTATTTCTAGTTCTAGATCCCTGAGGAGTCGCCACACTGACTTCCACAATGGTTGAACTAGTTTACAGTCCCACCAACAGTGTAAAAGTGTTCCTATTTCTCCACATCCTCTCTAGCACCTTTTGTTTCCAGACTTTTTAATGATGGCCATTCTGACTGGTGTGAGATGGTATCTCATTGTGGTTTTGATTTGCATTTCTCTGATGGCCAGTGATAATAAGCATTTTTTCATGTGTCTTTTGGCTGCATAAATGTCTTCTTTTGAGAAGTGTCTTTGAGAAGTGTTCATATCCTTCACCCACTTTTTGATGGGGTTGTTTGTTTTTTTCTTGTAAATTTGTTTGACTTCATTGTAGATTCTTCATTGTCCATTCTTTAGGTTGCCTGTTCACTCTGATGGTAGTTTCTTTTGCTGTGCAGAAGCTCTTTAGTTTAATTAGATCCCATTTGTCGATTTTGGCTTTTGTTGCCATCGCTTTTGGTATTTTAGACATGAAGTTCTTGCCCATGCCTATGTCCTGAATGGTATTGCCTAGGTTTTCTTCTAGGGTTTTTATGGTTTTAGGTCTAACATGTAAGTCTTTAATCCATCTTGAATTAATTTTTGTATAAGGTGTAAGGAAGGGATCCAGTTTCAGCTTTCTACATATGGCTAGCCAGTTTTCCCAGCTCCTATTATTAAATAGCAAGTCCTTTCCCCATTTCTCGTTTTTGTCAGGTTTGTCAAAGATCAGATAGTTGTAGATATGCGGCATTATTTCTGAGGGCTGTGTTCTGTTCCATTGGTCTATATCTCTGTTTTGGTACCAGTACCATGCTGTTTTGGTTACTGTAGCCTTGTAGTATAGTTTGAGGTCAGGTAGCATGATGCCTCCAGCTTTGTTCTTTTGGCTTAGGATTGACTTGGCAATGCAGGCTCTTTTTTGGTTCCATATGAACTTTAAAGTAGTTTTTTCCAATTCTGTGAAGAAAGTCATTGGAAGCTTGATGGGGATGGCATTGAATCTATAAATTACCTTGGGCAGTATGGCCATTTTCACGATATTGATTCTTCCAACCCATGAGCATGGAATGTTCTTCCATTTGTTTGTATCCTCTTTTATTTCATTGAGCAGTGGTTTGTAGTTCTCCTTGAAGAGGTCCTTCACGTCCCTTGTAAGTTGGATTCCTAGGTATTTTATTCTCTTTGAAACAATTGTGAATGGGAGTTCACTCATGATTTGGCTCTCTATGATTTATTTTTATGTTTAGTCTGTCCCAGGTTTTTCCAGTGGGAGCCTCTTTAAGCTGGCTTCTGTGTCCTTTTGACATGTTCGTATCATTCTTTGGGTACTTCTTTCCTTTCTGGAAAATAAGGCTTATCTTTACTTTCTGTCCCTTAGTTGTGGAATCAGCCACTTTTCAAGGGGCCCTGTTTCCTCTTAGTAGAAAATGGCTTTTAGAAGCAAAGTTTTCTGCTCCTTTTTATTGAGGTGTTGTTGCTCTCAGGACCTGTTAATGAACATATGCATGCACATATACAGTACATAAATACATTCACAGCTATGTTTATTTCAATATCCGTTTATATTGAAAACCATAGCTCCAGTTCTTATCCACCATTTTATGTTTCATTCTAATTTTCTTCCTTTATATATCTTGAACAGTGAGACATTGTAATAATGGCTCCCATTATCCTTAATATATTTATTTACTTCATCTCCCAGGTGTGTCCTCCTTATCCTACTTCTGCCCCAGCATACTTTTCAGCTTGTTCTCCTGCATGGAAACCCTACTTAGCTCTTTTGGGTCTGGGACCTTTCTCTTGGGCTCTGACACCCTATGCCAGGCAGCCTTCCTGAGTAGATGCTCTTTTCTCTCTGCTCAGGCTCTCACTTCTCTCAGCCTCTGAAACCTTAAGCTGGGTGCTTCTCCTGTGCCGCCTCCTGCCCCTACTGGCCATGGGTGTTCTTCTCCTTCCACTCAGGCTCTGGCATCCTATGCCTGACTTCTCCCCTACAAGTGTATGCTCCTCATCTCACTCTGGTTTTGACACCCTTAGGTCCTATCACTACTCCACAAGCCTGTCCATCATGCCATTGGATACTTAATTTATTCATATCAGGCTCTGACATCCAGCTCTAGGCTGCTAAGACTCCTGTCTCTCTCTTCCCCATGTGCAGATGCATGCTTTACTCTGCTTCACCTTGCAACTTTTAGACTGAACTGTTCAGGAAGGGTAGAGGAAGAGGAAACAACCAGTTTGTATTTTGTTCCACTGTTTGCTCCATGAAGATTTTGCAATAGATTACCATAACAGTCTCCAGTCTCTCACTATTAAGAAATTGGCGATATACTACTTGGCTGAGCATACAACAACATTTTTGTTTGGATTCTGTGTCTAGTGTTGCCTTACTTTCTTTATACCAGATTATCTACTTCTTACTTTAGGGGCTTTATTAAATCTTAGCCTTTATTTCTGTACTTGCTCAAAATATGTTCTTTTAAATATTGAGCCTTTATCTGTTGATTTCTCCTAAAGGCTTTGCATTAATCTAATATTTGGGAAATATTGATTGAAACTTGTTTGATACTGTAGGGTTTCTGTCTTTACAGCCTAAACAACCTCTTTCCACATTCTTTTTGACTATGGTTTGTTACAGTGGTGGATCGTGATTATTTTAGATGAGGTCTTTTTGGTGGATAGATCCTTTTCCCTTGAATTTGATTAGAAACAGATTTCCTTTTTATGTGGAGACTTGAATGCTGGGACACATCTCTCATGAAACTTCCAGAGTCTTTTCCTCCTTAGTGATGTGCTGGCTGGCAATCTGTAGAATGGTAAAAATAAGTATGAAATAGATACATATGTTATTTTATGATATGTAAACCATTATGTAATATGTGAATATTTGGTTTTAGATTTTTTAAGATAGTTTTTTTCAAAGTATTTGCTTCCTTTTCAAAGTTAAAAAAAAAAACTTAAGAGGGAAGAAAGAGAAAGCTCATGTTATAAAGTTAGCCCTCAAATTTTAAGATGCTGATTGACAGGGATTATTCAAAGCTTTGAAAAAGATGAGAACATTTTTTACTCAGTTTCTACACGGTAGGAAAAAAAGGATTGTTGTAAACTGAAAACATTTTCTTAATCTTCTCTAGCTCTTGCCTTTAGGTTTTCATATCACTGTTAATAATAAACCTTCTGTTATTGAGCTCTGTATTATTTTCTTAAGAGATGTTTAATTTGCCTCTGTAAATTATAAGATTTCAACAGTGTAGAAATATGAAACATAATGTGTTGTAGATTGTGTCTGACAATGTTATCTCATTCAATTTTTATTTATTTATTTATTTATTTTAGAAGGGGTCTCCCTCTCTCAACGGGGCTAGAGTGCAGTAGCATGTTCATAGCTCACTGTAACCTTGAACTCCTAGGCTCAAGCAATCCTCCTGCCCCAGTGCCCTGAGTAGCTAGGACTACAGGTGCACACCACCATGCCTGGCTAGTTTTTTAATTTTATTTTTTTGGCAGAGATGGGGTCTCACTATGTTGCCCAGGCTGGATTCCAACTTCTGGCCTCAAGAGTTCTTCCTACCTTTGCCTCCCAAAGCACTGGGATTATAGGTTCTTGGCCTCATCTAATTTTTAAACTTGTTTTGTGATGTCCAAAGATAAGAGTTGTGGTGAATAAACAGAAAACAGATTTAGAAAGTTAAGTCAGATGTACCAAATTTCAATTAGAAAGTTATCCTTCCGTATTCTTTACTGCAGAAAAAATTTGCTGGTTTTGTAGTTATCTGTAAAAATCTCCTCTGCTGTTTAGTTTTAAAGTAGTATTAACTGTGTAGGTCTCTTTGTGATTAAGTCCAGCTTTTTTTTGTTCTTTCTGGTTTATTATGAGATAATTTTGTTATCGGTAGGTTGGGTTAGTCATATGTTACTATGGTATTATGAAGGAATATTTTCTTGTTTCTTGGATCATAAAATATGAACTTTGCTCCTTTTTTCTTATTGTTGGTACATCTCAATATTCATATTCATCCTACTGTGTGTGCGTATATACATATACACACATATCTGTATACATACACACACATATCTATATACATACATATGTATATGCACACATATGTGTATGCATACAAATATTTGTCAGAAGTTGGGTCACAGTTCTACAGTGAATTTTTCTTTATCCTTAGTATCTGATAGCAGGAGGTCTCTTTACTGTTCAGACTACCTACAGTGAATCTGAACTAGGAAGATTGTTTCCCCATGGGATAATGGAGAATACATAGAAGTGATGGAGGATAAGAGGGATTTATCTAACTTAATATACAAATATGATAATATTAAGTGGTGGCTTTGGGACAAGTCTGGATGAATTTGTTTAATGTAGATGGCTAGTACTTCTGATTGTTGAGATGTTTCTGATTAAAGAATAATCACGCCAGGCGCGGTGGCGCACACATGTAATCCCAGCACTTTGGGAGGCCGAGGCAGGTGGATCACCTGAGATCAGGAGTTCAAGACCAGCCTGACCAACATGGAGAAACCCTGTCTCTACTAAAAATACAAAATTAGCCAGGTGTGGTGAGGCATGCCTGTAATCCCAGCTACTGGGTAGGCTGAGGCAGGAGAATTCGCTTGAACCTGGGAGGCAGAGGTTGCCTGAGACGAGATCACGCCATTGCACTCCAGCCTGGGCAACAACAGCAAAACTCCTTCTCAAAAAAAAAAAAAAAAAAAAAAAAAAAAAAGAATAATCACATTCCTCTTATTTTGAGCCAGAGTATAGTAATTGAACCTTAGTTAGTGCTTACATTTAGAATGGTGAAATCAGTACATTACAAGTATGATCCATTCTCTTACATTTTAGTAGAAATGTGGGCATTTTTGTTGTACTTTTGCATTCTTATCATTGAAGGAAACAGAAAGGTGATTTAATCAACTTCATTTATTAAATTCACCCTTTTTTCCCCTTAATGATTTCTGTTGCAGTTTTATAAATCTCTGATTCTAAATTTAACCTTTGAAATCTTTTAGGCCTTTAGATGTTGTTCTGGAAAAACTTTAGTAATGGATCAAAGGAAGAATGAGAGTATTGTCCCTAGTATCACTCAATTAGAAGATTTTCTTACAGAACACAATTCCAATGTTGTTTGGCTCCTTGTTGGTAAGTGGAATATTTTTCTTCTACTTTATTGTGTTTTAAGTATGGATTAACAGCTGCCAGATTTTAAACAGTGGTTGACTGAAGTTGGAACACTAACACTACCATTTACTTATTTTTAGGAAGGAAGATTGTTATTTATATTTCTTGAACATTTGTTCTGGAAACTGCTCTGAAATGCTCTACTTTTTCTTAGGCTGCATTCTCATCTGACTTAGGGGAAGTGGAAAGAGAAGAAGAACATTGCACTTAGCTTATCTTTCTGGTTTCGGGTCACCTCCCCTACTTCTCGACTCAGCATACACACAAACACTTGTTTTGTTACAGAAATAATAAATCCTCAAATATAATTTTACTGTAAAAATAATTCTATTTTTATAGTAAAATAGAATTATATGCCTAATCTTTTAATCTCTTTCCTCACTCCTTGTGCACTTGGCAGTGAGATCTGCTATTAATTTTTTGGTATAATCTAGAAGTTTTCTAGGTATATACAAATAGCTTAAACTAAATAGCAGAGGGAGAAAGGAAATATGAGTGAATGAATGAATATGAATGAGAGGGAGAAATACAAAAATAATACAGGGAAGGGAGAAATTATCGTAGGCTGTTTCTGCTCTGGAAGTTTTCATGGGAGAATGGTATTTGACTTTAATTTTGGCATAAGAATTGGAAACAGGGAATTAGGAAGGGTAAGAGAGGAAAGGAAGGGTAATGATAATATGTTGAGCATCTTCTGTGTGCTAGATACCAGGTTGTACATATGTTGTCTCACTTAATGCTCAGAGGTAGCTTTATGAAGGTAGGTTTTTATTCTTTCCCTTTTAATTCCCTGTTGGGGAATTGAGGCCCATAAAGATTAAGTAATTTGTATGAGTTACACAGGTATTTTTTTTTTTTCTGAGGGGATGCTTACGCTTCTTTCATGACACCCAAGGATGTGGGTAGGAATATAAGTAGAGGTGAAGTGTCTGTTCCCTTTCCTGTCATCTAGAATTTTTCAGACTTTTTCCTGTTATAAACACCTCCTTTCTTTAAGAAAAAAACAGCAACAATAACAAGCAGAAAAACATTGAGCAATTCTTTAATCCCTCTGTTTTACTATGAGGGTAGGGGGGCATGATATAATGAAAAGACTACAATTCCTGGCTTGTTTAATATTAAAAGCATATTTTCTCAGCAAATGCCTGTTGCCATTTTGAAGGACTCATGTAACAACCTACTGTTGACACAGTGATTTATAGTAAAAATTTATACAAAATGACTTTAAACTTGAGATATAATGGCATATCATCAAAATAACTTTTCAAAATATTTTTTCTAGAATTTTTTTTAAATGGCAAATCATAGCACTTGCTACGTCAAAGCTATTACCATCAATCTAAGCTGCCCTGGGAATTGTATTTTATGTTGACTCTCAGTGATTGCTTTGCTTTATCCATAATACATAATTGTTTAAAAGTTAAGGACTTAATATGATGTTACTAAAGGGTTATACAGGTTAAGTTGCTTTATATAACTTTCTCATAATTTAGAAGTAATACTTTTGAAAAGGATAAGTAAGAGCAAATTTATTATCAAAACAATGTTTTCCTGTGTTTTGCCTTTTGTATATTCATGAACTAGATTTTTTGAGAATATGAATTTTATAAGTAACTATATACTTTCATTAAAAAAATAAATTTAGAATGTCATTTACTGTAGCATATTCAATGACATTCATCATAACTTATTGTCTTACCCATTACAGCAAAATATCTAGTTACAGGTGGCCTATTTGATATGCCTTTATACTAAATTCCAACTTATTTTACTTAAAGCACAGCTTTAAAAAGCAGAAGGTTTTTTTTTAAAGCAGAGATTTTAAAAATCATTACTTTTCTTCCTTTATAAGTGGCTATAGCTTGTTTCAGGAAATAACTTGAGAGTGAATTTGTGTATGAGATGAGTTTTTGGCCTAATAAAGGTGAATTTGTTTCAGAATATTCAGAAATATGGCCTTTCTTCTCCCAGGATGTCTTTACGTAATGTTTATTAACTAAAACAGTACAAAGCAATGATAAAGTAAACAGAAAAGAAAGCAGGCATACTTGAAACATTGCTCTAATGGATCTGATTGGAATTTATGCTTTTCTGGATAATGAATGATGAAGAGGAAGAAAGCTGGATAAAGTATAATCAACCTCTGGTTTTAAAATTCCAAGTATTAAACTGCAAGAGGACACATTACTGTGTAAAACTAAATCCTATTATTTCTGTTTTTTTTCCTCCCAACAGCTACCATTTTGTCCTGTGGATGGATTATTTACCTCACATATTATAATTCCCGGAATGTTGGTCTTATTTTAACACTAGTTCTTAACAGATTATACAAGCATGGCTATATCCATATTGGTGAGTTTGAGTTAATGCTGAATTTTTTTCTTCCTTATAATCTTGAGATGTTGTCTTACCATTTTTTGTTGCTGTAACTGAATACCTGAGACTAGGTCATTTATAAAGAGAAGCAATTTATGTCTGATAGTTCTGGAGGCTGGGAAGTCCAAAGTTGAGGGGGTGCATCTGGTGAGGACCTTCTTGCCAGTGGGACTCTGCAGAGTCTTGAGGTGGCACAGGGTGTCACATGGTGAGGGGGCTGAGCTTGCTTGCTCAGGTCTCTTTTTTCTCTTGGAAAGCCACTGTTGTCCCAACATCATGGCCTCATTTAATCCTGAGTACTTCCCAAAGGTCTCACATCGCAAATACTGTAGTCAGATTTCCTACCCTTCTAACACTGATAAATGAGAATTAAGTTTCAACGTGAGTTTTAGAGGGAACAAACATTCAAACCATAGCAGATGTATATTATAAATTTATATTTCATGAACAGATAGTAGCATTAGAAATTTACCTTTGTTTAATGATAGTTAAAATAATCTAACTGGAATTTCTCTCACACAGCACTCCATTACTTCATGATAATACCCACTTGGTTATGTCCTTTACCCCATTATTTATTACTTCTTTAAGTGTTTCTGTAGTAACTGTTTGACTTTTTTTTTTTTAACTTATTAAAGATGCTCATTAAAAGAGTTTGAAAAACTTGGATATGTATAAAATGTGGAAATAGAAATTTCTTGAGAGTCCACCATTCAAAGAAAGTTTTTAATGTTCAATGTAGTTTTGGTTATTTTTAAAGTAACCCATACTTTAAAAATATGTAAGTTAGAATCATCCTGTATGTTTCATTTTGTGGCCTGTTTTATTAATTAAATTTTTGACTACTTAAAAGTAGGAAATTTGCAGGTAGATAGGAGGGTGTATTAAGAAGCTATGTGCTTTGAAAGCCCTAAACCAGTGGGAGAAAGGGATGGGGAGAGATGACTGGAGAGAACCATTCTAACCTGCCTTATAATCGAGTACCTCTTAGTCGACATAAAACTTCTTTCAGACATAAATCGTCTTCCATTAATTTGAGGCAATGGCTGGTTCCTGCAGTCACTCAAGTTTCTAAAGAAAAATGGTGAATTAGTCACTACTTTGGGTTTATTTAATGGCAGTGCATAATTAAGGGAATTATCCATACGAAGCAGTTACTTAAACTAATATCCTCTTCAGGTTATTTGGCAGCTTACTTCATAGTGGTGATATGTATGGCACTTTTTGTTTTATTGGGGAAAGAATGATGGAAAATCAGTAAGGCTGTAAGGGTATCAGGAAGAGAGTGAGAAGAGATGCTTATTGAATAAATTTGGGGCTAATGTTATTTTAAACTTTAAGGGCCCTATTGTCTGTTAAAACAGTTACATTAACTGCTGTTTTCTCCTTCCTATAACAGGTTCCTTCTCTTTCTCTGTGCTTTCTGGAAAAGTCATGGTTCGTGAAATCTATTACATTACAGAAGACATGTCTATTAGGTAACAAAATTAAAAAATTAAAAAGGACCCATGTTAAACATACTTTAAAACTATTGTTAAAATGTTTTATGATATTTTATTGAATGTGACTTGCTTCTTCAAATAAAACTAAATCAAATTTTTTTTCCAGTAAATCATACTTGGTGAATTGATGTTTTAAAATATTTTGTCAGTGGATTAATTTAGCAGAATATAAAAATAGCTGTTTATAGAAATGAATAATCTTTCATTTCTGGATGAAAAAGTGAACCTTTAAATTGCCTGACCATTTTATATCACAGAGTTCATAGTAGTCATTCGTTATATACAGCAAGGTTTAGAGATGTTGGTAGCTGTCATTCATTAGCTCCTCATTAGAGATAATAAGTTTATAGAATTGTTTAGCATTTGTTAGAAACTCAATTTTATTCAAAGAAGGAAACACAAATATGAATATAATAAGGATATGATTGAAATGTTCCTTCTTCTGTAAGTCTTGAAAGAAAAGCCTACTCTATTTTTGTGATTTTCTTTAAATCTGTGACTTAGGTAGAATTCAAAAGTTTTGAATTAATTGAGAGATGCTAGAGTTTGGCAATGCTCACACCTCACTTAAAACTATAGGAGAGGCCGGGCGCGGTGGCTCACGCTTGTAATCCCAGCACTTTGGGAGGCCGAGGCGGGCGGATCACGAGGTCAGGAGATCGAGACCATGGTGAAACCCCGTCTCTACTAAAAAAAAAAATACAAAAAAATTAGCCGGGCGTGGTGGCGGGCGCCTGTAGTCCCAGCTACTCGGAGAGGCTGAGGCAGGAGAATGGCGTGAACCCGGGAGGTGGAGCTTGCAGTGAGCCGAGATTGCGCCACTGCACTCCAGCCTGGGCGACAGAGCGAGACTCCGTCTCAAAAAAAAAAAAAAAAAAAAACTATAGGAGACAACTTCTATGCTAGTATTATTTCCAAATCAAAAGTGAAAAATAAAAGCTCAGAGACTATAAGTCCATCCTTTTGGGGCATGAGATGATAGGTTATTTATGAGAAATGAGGGAACATCCTTAAAAGGTTCCCTTTTGTGTGCTAACATCCCTCTTTCAAGATTTGGCTTATTGTTACATAATTTTTTTCCCTCTCTCCTGTAGACCTAGGTATCTGTAATTTTTTTATTTTAAAAAATATCATTTAAAAAGGGAAACATTTCTGTTAGCACTTCATTTTCCTGTGACCATTAATTAGAGGAATATGATATTTCAAAACATGTTGTATATGATAAATGTATACAATTTTTATTCATCAAGAATCTTTAGCTATGCAAAGTCTTTTCCTTTTTTAACTAGAAGATCATGAAACATACTTTATAAGTCTTTGTTCACAAAAAGATGTGTGTTTATGTATGCCAATGTTCTTTTGAGGATTTCCTGTATTTCCTTGTTCATTATCAATTGCCTTCCTTTTGGAATAACTAAGAAATGAGTTAAGTAAATTGTTACTTAAATTCTAATTTTGTAATTTCCCTTTCTTAGGATTCAAGATGGATTCATCATTTTTCGGTGGTGGAAAATGTATAACCCAAAACAGAAGCAACATGGTGAGTTTTCATTTTTTTATGTGTTTAAAATGTTCAATCATATAATCAGGATTTTATGAAAACTAATTAAAATTAGATATGACCAGTTAGAAAAGTTTAATTTTTAGGCCGGGCATGGTGGCTCATATCTGTAATCCTAGCACTTTGGGAGGCCAAGGCAAGTGGATCACCTGAGGTCAGGAGTTTGAGACCAGCCTAGCCAACATGATGAAACCCCGTCTCTACTAAAAATACAAAAAATTAGCTGGGCGTGGTGGTGGGCACCTGTAATCCCAGCTATTCAGGAGGCTGAGGCAGGAGAATTGCTTGAACCCAGGAGGCGGAGGTTGCAGTGAGCCAAGATTGTGCCACTGCACTCCAGCCTGGGCAACAGAGTGAAACTCTGTCTCAAAAAAAAAAAAAGAAAAAGAAAAGTTTAATTTTAAAAAATGAGTGAAGAGAATTATTATTAACTTTTGTAGCATTAGCTACAACATTCTAACCTGCTCTTCAGTAAGGCATCACATTTTACCAAAATTAATAATTTGAATTATTTGTAAAAGTATATATAAAATACAAAATACTCCAAACAAAGGTAAATTTTAAACCAACAAATTAAAAGTACACTACCACTCATATTTTAAAAATAAACTAAGGAAAATGAATCAGCAACATTCACTTTCACTTCATAGTATCTTTCATATAGTAATACTTTTATGAATAATTTACTTGTTAAACAATTTTTCAGGTAAATTCTTTTACTTCTACTCCAGTGTAGGTTTTTTCTCTTATGACTTCTTAGGATAATTGATAAAAAAATGATAAAGGCCCAATCCTTCAAAAAACAAATATTTAGAAGATGTAATTTTCCTAATATTTTACCATAGTTCTTTGGCCTGTGTTCCCTCCTATTTCCTCAGATTTATCACATGACTAACAGCTAAAATAATCCCTAAACTGTTATATCAAGCACTTCATCACCTTTATTTGCTGTAGTTTAAATCTTTTTTTTTTTTTTTTTTTTTGAGACGGAGTCTCGCTCTGTCACCCAGGCTGGAGTGCAGTGGCGCGATCTCGGCTCACTGCAAGCTCCGCCTCGCGGGTTCATGCCATTCTCCTGCCTCAGCCTCTCCAAGTAGCTGGGACTACAGGCGCCCGCCACCACGCCCGGCTAATTTTTTTTTTGTATTTTTAGTAGAGACGGGGTTTCACCGTGGTCTCGATCTCCTGACCTCGTGATCCGCCCTCCTCGGCCTCCCAAAACAGACTCTAGGAAACACACTGGTGTTTTAATATGTGTGAAGTATTCTGAGACTTGATAGTAATAAACCCAGTTTTAAACACATTAAACTCTGTCATTCACTAGCGTTAAACCTTTCCTCAGTCATCATCCTCGATCTCTCCTCAGACCACTAGGGTCAAATATCTAGCAGTCTACTCAGCGTCTCCAATTTTATATGTAACTGGTTTCTTACACTTGAAGTATCCAACCAAACACCTGATTTTGCCACCCAAACCTACCCCACGGTATTTTCCATCTTATCAACAGCAAGTCTATCTTTTCTATTGCTCAGGCCAAAAATCTTTTTTTTTTTTTTTTTTTTGAGACAGAGTCTCGCTGTCACCCAGGCTGGAGTGCAGTGGCATGATCTCGGCTCACTGCAGGCTCTGCCCCCTGGGGTTCACACCATTCTCCTGCCTCAGCCTCCCGAGTAGCTGGGACTACAGGCGCCTGCCGTCTCGCCCGGCTAATTTTTTGTATATTTAGTAGAGACGGGGTTTCACTGTGTTAGCCAGGATGGTCTCGATCTCCTGACTTCGTGATCCGCCCATCTCGGCCTCCCAAAGTGCTGGGATTACAGGCGTGACCCACCGCGCCCGGCCAGGCCAAAAATCTTGACTGCTGTCTTTTGTGTCCCAGAGGTCATCATCAAATCCTGTCAGCTTTCCTTTCATCCTACATCCAGAATCCAACTACTTCTCCCCACACTGGCCCAAGTCACCATCATCTTCCACCTGTTTTATCACATAGTCTCTTAACTAGTCTCCCTGCTTCTGTGCACTTGTTCCTCAACCTGCTCTTAATACGCTGGCCAGATCTTTTAAAAATATAAGATCATTTTATTCCTCTCTCTTCCCAAATTTTCCCGTGGCTTCCCATCTCACTCAGAACAACACCAAAGTCTTGTAAGTGACCTATAGAATCCTACAAACTTCCTATAAATAGCCTATAAAATCCTATGTCCCTATAAATATTCTATGAAATTCCTTCTACCTCCTGATCATCTTACCTTCCACCCCACTCCAAATAAACTGGCCAGTTAGTGTTGGTGATGAAACTGCAGCAGAGCCACCGCGAAATGTTGGCCTCTGGATATTTACAGTATTCATTCCCTTATTTGCTTGGTGGTTCTGGTTAACTATCCTCTATCAATGAAGCTTTTCCTGAGTACTTTTGTAAAGCAGCACCCTCCCCCACAAACTAGCACTCTCTGTTCCACTAACCTTGCTTTTATTTTCTTCAATGCTGTATTTTTCTCATGCATTCCTTGATGCTGTATATATATTTACTTGCTTATTAATGGAATCTACCTAACTTGAATGAAGCAAACTTTGTAAAGGGTGGGACTTGTTTTATTCTGTATTGGTGTCTAGAAAAATGCTTAGTACATAGAAGAACTCATTTGTATAAAAGAGTAACAGAGAATCTTTCTCCTAGTCATACTTCTAAGTAAAACAAAACATTGAGAAACATCTTACAGAATGCTTGAAAATCTTGCTTGAAAATCTAACATGTGGAGGCATAATAAATCTAAAATACAATATGTTTCTATTCCCAGATAGACCTATGCCAGTAGAAATTGATTCTTATGAGATTCTTCAAGGTTATAAACAACTCAATCAAAATTTACCAGGAAACTCTTTTAAATTGTTTGTTTTCAAATTTACATAAGCAATAGTTTACTAATGATACCTGAATACAAATGTCCTGATTATTAGGCATATGCTTTAAAGGCTAGTTGGTGAGCTGCAGAAGCAGCAATGAGGGAAATTAAGAGCCTAGACCTGCCCCTAATTGGATCAGCAGTGATGAATAAACAAACGGTGATTGTATAAAAATGAAAACAGGATTACTCTCAAATCCATCTCTAACTTGCTGGGCATGTACAACAGATCCTCTCCTTTCAGTATAACAGCTATGATAAGATATGGCTTCATTAATTGGAGACACCAAGGCATAAAGAGAAAGGTATTAATTTCTGAATGTACGTTGACAACACTGATAAACACTAAATACTGAATACTAAAATATTGTAAGATCCTCCTCAACATTCATTATCCTGTTTTTCAGCTTTTATTCCCCCATTATTATCTCATTTATTATTTTATTATTTATTTTCACCTCTGCAACCAGAATGCACCTTTCTGCATTAGTGAATAATTTTTCCTATGTTCACTGCCATATCTCTGGTGCCTAAAACAGTGACTAGTACATAGAAGACGTTGAATAAATAATTGTTAAGTTATTAAATAAAAATAATAAATAGGTTTAAAAATTTTAAGTAAGATTGAACAAAATGCCTAAATGACTCTTTTCCTTCCAAAAATCACCTTAGAAAAGTGTTGAACAAATAGCAAGTCTGTAAGCATTTAAAAAGCACCTTTTGAGGCAAGGCATGTTGGCTCATGCCTGTAATCCCAGTGCTTTGGGAGGCTGAGGAGGGAGGATCGCTTGAGCCAGGAGTTTGAGACCAGCTTTTACAACATTAGCAAAACCATGTCTCTACAAAAATTTTAAAAAATGAGCTGGGTGTGGTGGTATATGCCAGTAGGCTTAGCTACTTGGCCTGAGGTGGGAACATACCTCAGGCTGAGTTACAGTAAGCTATGATCACACCACTGCACTCCAGCCTGGGTGGCAGAGGAAGACCTTTTCTCTAAATAAATAAATAAATAAATAAATAAAAGCACTGCTTGTTCTCATATTTTAAAAGAGAAACATTTAGCTCAGTTCACATCCCACCTTTATTTGTTCTGTTTCTATTTAGTTCACCTGCATTAATAATATTCCAGCCAAAGACCTGTATGATTAAACAGTAAACCAGATCTCCAAGCGTGGGCTGATCTCCATGCTTACATGGTCTGTATTTTCTTCAAGGCTTCTGTCCAGGATCTTTTTTGTTAATATTCCTAGCCTTCTACCTTCCGCAGGAGTATTTTATGTGGCAACACTCCATTCATCCTCCATACCTGTACCCCAGTATTACGCACTTAGATACAAAGAGACAGGTTGCCTAAAAGCACACCCATAGAACAGAAACACAGGGAAAAGGACACATATATAGAGGCATATATATGCACACAGAAATGGGCATGCACATATAGATACACTTATGTACAGAGAAACATTTTCAAAGATGAGCACATACATGCACACACACACAGCCACACATGCATGCCCACACAAGTGCTAGTACACTCACTGTATCCCCCTCACAGAGATAAATACTCACACAGAGGCTACATGCAAGGTATCCTCCCTGCCCCCTACATACAGACAGGGGTACCATTCCAGATCAGCAGAGGCATATCCCCAGCAGTGAGCATGTCCCCTCACAAACAAGTATCCCTCCAAAGGGCAGGCACTTCTTCCAAAGGCATCCATCTCTCATATACACGTGCACGTACACACACACACACACACACACACACACACATATACACGGCTTCTTTAAAAAAACCTAATATGTTGAGAATGGCTACACTGGATTCTTCAGGAACTGGACAAAGGAGGTAAATAAATAGTAGAAATAATATAGGATGTGATCCCTGTAACGTTATTTACTAATATTGTGACTTAAGGCAAGAATTTTAACCACTCTGAGCCTCATTTTTTTCATCTATAAAATGAGAACACCTCTACTTACCTGTAGGATTGCTGTACAAAATAAATACTAGTTTTTTTCTCTTTTAAGGTCAAATTCTTACTAGTCATGTAAATTATGTATTTGTTTTCAAGTTATTCTTTTAAGATAATCTTTCAGAATGTGATATAATGTTCAGAATAATGATAAAGGCAGCTCAGCTCTATTGCACTCTTGCTGTGTTCCAGGTACTGTTCTAGGCACTCTATGCACATAATTTTATTTAATCCTCACAACAACTCTAGTGATTGGAGCCCAAGATTACACAACCAGCAAGAAGTAGATTGGAACCCAGATACTAAACTCTTCACAAAAGTAAAAGTAAATGCATTTTGTAGAACTGCTTAAGTCTTCTGAACAAACAGCTAATTGAGACTCCTTGTTTTCCAAAGAGAAATCAGAAAAAAGATACGTATTTAATTATGTAATTGGGACACATGCTATTTGTAGTGAAAAAGGCAAGGTGCAGAAGTGCTGCCAAGGCCTTATAATTCTTAGAATCAATACAAAGACAAAACAGTCTACTGACCTTTTAAAAACTGCTCAGGATTTTCTATTTATGTAATTTATTTAACAAACAAGGTTTAGATGTAACCAGTTTTAAATTACACTGATAGATTATAGTAGGCTAAAACCTCTAAGTAATAAAATAACAGAAAGGGACATACTTTACCGTCATTCTTTCACTTCTTGATATAAGAATTTCTTGTGGTTAAGAAAGCATGACTATTTATTCAGATCCATATTCATTTAAACATTATGATATATCTTTGCCTGTTAAGAGGCAACTGGTCTTACAGTTTATTTTCCAAAAGACAGTCTTTATCCTAAAAACAAAAGAAAGATTTTTGACAGATATAATTGGTCTTTAGCTGACAATCATCTATAAAGCAGATCACTAATTTTATAACCTAGAGAATATTTATAAACATCCTATGGTAAACAAATTAGATGTGTTCTTTTTTTTTTAAAGAGCTATACTGGACAACTGACAGATCTAAATGCTCCTGGCGCAGAATTTGGGCACTTGAACACTCCTCTTTTTTTCCTGATAGAGCAATTCAAAAACTTAGTAATAAAAATCTTGGTCCTACTTATAGACAGACTTTGGTCCATCTCCTTGGAAGGCTGAATGCACATCTGTCTATTCAGGCATATGCCCCAATTAGGCTTCTAATTTTTCCACCAAGAAACATCAACTTCCTTCTTGGTTAACTGCCAAGCATATGGATCTGCCCTTAATCAGCAAGAAATACTGATTATAAGGTCTTGTTAGTGAACATATTCTGTTTTAATATTATATATAATGGTTGTATAAGCTACTAATCTTGTTAGACTTTTATCAAAGCTTCATTTGCAGCCTATTCATTCCTCTATCTACTACAGTCTAAATTCTGTCCCTGAGTAATGGTAGACCAATAATGTACTTAAACCAAATTATTTATTCCTGCATTACTATTTGACATCATGTCTTTACTTTTGAAGGACATTGAGCATGTTGTTAAGAATGTCATCCTCCATACTAGAGAATTTCCTTTAAAAAAGCACAGGGAAGAAAAACTTAATTGACTCTTCACCAATGTTGTGCTCCTCTTGATGAGAATTAAATGTCATATTGTAGGTAAAAGTATGAGCAAATTATTAGTAATTGCAAAAGTAATAATTGATAACGTCTACCAACCTCTAACATCACTGTAAAATAGAGGTGTGGAATCTTTTTTTGTATTGAAAATCATTGGCACACAAAAAATTTAAAAAAGAACACTTAAGCCAAAAAATTTAAATATTCTTAAGTGTTAAGAAGAATACAGAATATCCAAAAATTATTATATTTCTGTTCTAGATTGTGGGCAATTACAGAGAGCATACAGAGAGACAGCAATATGCTAATATTACAAGAGTGACAAAAAGAATTCAAGACATTGACAGAAATTATGGGGGAAAGCCAGTCAAGGGAAGGCCAGTATTTAAGCTATTTCTATTAACCTGAGGTGTATGAATCTGAAGTAGTGACTACATTTTGCTGTGTCCTTTCAAAGAAGCTGAGTTTATGGCACTCCCCTGCCCTCCCCTGAGTTTATTGACTGTGCCTGCCAGGTGTTCAGGGTCCTCCATACACAGTTTCCAAATCATCACCTATTACCCCATTACCTTAAATTTACCACCAAATTGAATTTCTAAACACACACATTTTCTAACCTCAGTGCCATTGGTCTAATCAGTTATTCCATCTGAGCTCCCCTCCCCTCCACATCTGTCTGACATAATCCTCCTCACTCATCATCATGCATGCTCCTTGAGGAATAAGGCATTCACAGGAGCCCTCCATCTACCATTCTACTTCCTGACAAATGGGCAGAACTTTATTGTCAAACCATGACCCTGTTGGACCATACCAAATGTTCTGTATCAAAGTTAGAAGTTCTCAGTATTTTTCCTCCATTCACATTCACTGCTCCCTTTCTCCTTTAATTGTAATTGTTTATATGCATCTGCTCCACCAAATCGATTCAAGTAGCACTCATTTCCCTCTTTCTTTTCTTAAATCCCCCTCCCAGCTTAACACAATGATTAATAAAGTGAATGCCAAATAAATACCTGTTAAAGATTTTTATCAAAAACCACCTCTTTCATGACAAACACTTGGGTCAGTTATTCTTGACTTCATACATGTATTCTGGTGAGGAGCAATTCATTTTAATCAGATGTAATATTTCATGATCAAATGAAGTAACTACTTTTCTCAAAAAGAAAAAAAGCTGGGTTGGTTGCAGTAGCTCACACTGGTAATCCCAGCACTTCGGAAGGCCTAAGTGGGAGGATTGCTTGAGCCTAGAAGTTTGAGACCAACCCGGATAACATAGTGAAACTCTGTTTCTGCAACAAATACAAAAATTAGCCAGGCATGGTGACACGTGCCTGGGGTCCCAGCTACTTGGGAGGCTGAGGTGGGAGGATCACTTGAGCCATGGAGGTTGAGGCTACAGTGAGCCATGATTGCATCACTGCATGCCACACTGGGGGACAGAGCGAGACCCTGTCTCAAAAAAAAAAAAAAAAAAAAGCTTAAACAATTTAAGATTTACATTCTGCACCCTAGAAATTTTAGAATCAGAGAATTTCTAAAATCAGAAAATTCTAAAGTGGTCAGTGTCATTAGGCTTATAACTTTAAACTGTCAGTTGCCTCTGGATACTACAGGTGTCCATCCTTTCCACAAGCTGCAATCAATATTTATGGTAAGAATTTCCAAGGACTTATTTGGGCCCCAGTTGACAAGGCTGTTTTAAAATACAAGGAGCACTGGACTAGAAGTTAGCAGACCTAGGTTTTTGCTCTGACTCTACAAGTTACAATCACAGGAATTTCTTTCTTAATCAGCAAAATGAGAGGTTTTTAAAGTATTAGTTATTTCCAAGTCGATGAGGGGTTTTGAGAAGATCAATTTTTTCCAAGTTTTGTTCTTTGGAACAAAATTCTAGGGTTAATAGCATGGGATATTAGTTCAAATGGACCTTCTTCTCTACTTTCCAACCTCACTGTTCCCCCTACAGCTTTATCTATTCACACAAATATCCTAAGTACTGAAAATAATTGAGAATAAAAGATCTAGTGTAAATATACAAAGAGGTACATTTTTCTTTCAAAATCATAAACCAGCTATATAAACAAAAAATTTTGTTTCAGCTCCACTGTAATCTTGTTAACAATATGGCTTATGTTAACTAAATATGTTTTTAAAAAAGAAAAGTTTACTCAAAAGAGCAAATCATCTAACAAATAGACTGCAAGATTAATAGAAGCATGACATGTAGGGGAAAATATGCACCTAAAGTAAATCTCTCTAAGGAACAAACTAGATAGACTTAATAAATGAAATCAAAGGCATAAATATTGGGCCTGCTCAAAGTTAAGTGAATGTGTCAAAAGCCAAGACTGAAAAGAACGTGGCTCTTAGGAATAAGTTTAGCCATCTCTGCAGTATAAGTAAGATACCTTTACTTAAATGCCACCTAAAATTATTCTTTAGGTAGTTGATAGCAGTTGCTAAGAAAAAAAGTTTGTAGGGCCGGGTGTGGTGGCTCACGCCTGTAATCCCAGCACTTTGGAAGGCTGAGGCGGGCAGATCACCTGAGGTCAGGAGCTCGAGACCAGCCTGGACAACATGGTGAAACCGCTTCTCTACTAAAAATACAAAAATTAGCCAGGCATGATGGCGGGTGCCTGTAATCCCAGCTCATCAGGAGGCTGAGGTGGGAGAATTGCTGGAACTTGGGAGGCGCGAGGTTGCAGTGAGCTGAGATCGTGCCATTGCACTCCAGCCTGGGCAACAGAGGGAGACTCCATCTCAAAACAAACAAAAAAACAAAAAAAATTCATAGCAGTTGCTAAGAAAAAAAGGTAAAAATGCTGGTTTAACAACTGGTACTATATAGTCACCATCTAGAGACTCATTAGCATACTACCTTTCTGAACCACACATGAGAAACTGCAAAATGCCTATTTCAAACTCTCACAATACTTTATTGTATGACAAAACTTAGCCTTTTTTCAAACTTATCTAATGAACAGCTGCTCTAGCTGTTGGAATACTTTTTCCAGACATGAAATCTGCCCCTAATATTCTGATTTCATTATTTCTACAGATGCCAAATACTAGCCCATTTACGCCAGTCTTCATCAGGGAAGAGTATGTCATATAGTATAGAAGAGGGGAAAAACTATGTGGGGCAAGAGAATGATAGCAAAATGATAGAAGACTAAATACTAGTGAAGTAATAGGGAAATCTAAAGTAATTTTGGCTGTCTCAGATTTGTAAGTTTAAATCTATTTTCCTGTAGGAATAAAGTTGTAAATTACAGTAGATTACTAGGTGAAAAGAAAGGATTTTTCAACCAAGTGCTGATAAAATCAGAGTTTTGTAAACTCCATAGTTTTCTAAAACATCCATTATAAAGTGGAAAACATTTAAATATCCATAAATATTTGAATTTGTTCAATAGAGATAAAAATGGATAAAGGTTATAAAAAAGAGGTCTCAGAAAACATGGTAGTTCTTTCATTTGGTAACAAAGCATTGATTGTGGTACCTTTCTTCCGTGGCTCTCTTTGGTTGACATGTAATGCATTGTTTTAGATTATTTCCTGAGTAGAAACAAGTGCCTCATCCGTCACTTTAATTGGATTCATTAATTACTATTGCTATTTCTACTTAATGTAATTATGTCTTTTATTTGAGAAGATTGAAGTCCACAGTTCATAAAACCTATGTTTTAGTGTTGTATATGTTTATGGAAATAAGTATTTATGAAAAATTGTAGTTTCTGTGATGCAAAAGTTCAAATACCAATATGATAGTTAAATAAAGCATCATACTTTAAACATTTTACTGCATATATTTTGGTATAAAAGTATGGCTATATTAGGGTAAAGGTGCACTTTTACTCTTTAAGTGGTACTTTACTGTTCTTAGCATAACAATCTTTGAATTTTTTCAGTATATAACCGGAATCTAGAAATTAAAGTTGTTTTTAGAATGCTAAATTAAAATATAACAGAAACATCAATTTTTTTCTTTTTTTGGCCAGTGTTTTATATTTATTTTATTAATATGCTTCTCTGTATCATAGAATTCTATTTTAAAATAAATTGAATTACTTTAGGTGTATAAAAATGTTTGAGTAAAAACTTTGAAGTTCTTAAATGTTGACTAAAAATTTTTTTGTAATTGGTGTCTTTAGATCCAAAGGCAGAAACCAGGTTATACATCACAGTCAATGACTTTGAATTTCATGTCTATAATCGTTCGGATCTTTATGGACGCCTTCAAGAGTTGTTTGGTTTGGAGCCAACAATAATTCCACCTAAGAAAGATGATGATAAAACACGGGAAAATGGAAGAACAAGAACCCAATCGAAAATTGAAAGGTTCAGTATCATACTTGAATTTTATTAATCTCTAGCATTTAAACATTTATTTGCCTTTATTAGAATATCATTGAGGCTATGCACCTAAACAGAGCCTAATGTTTCTTTGCAAATTAACTGAAACTTTTAGTAACATAAATAATTATATAATTATTTTAGAAATTGAGATAATACAGACTATGTAATCTAGTCCTGTTCTATTCCCCTGCGCACAAATCCTACTTTTCTCTGTATTAATAAGTACTGTTATCAATTTAGTTTTTATCCTTTTGAATGTATGTACATAAATGTATACATACATATTTAAGGTACTTATAAAATACATGATTTTGTTCTGTGTGTTTCTAAACATATATGTTTAGAATATGTGCCTCATATAGTGTGTATTGTTCTGTAATTTGCTTTTTATGTAGCAGTTTGTCTGTAATATTGTTCCATATCTGTATATGTAGGTCTGCTTTTAAAAATACATATCTGTGTATTTAGGTCTACCTACAAAATTATTCTAGAACAGGATCAGCAAACTTAGACCTATACTATAGCGCAAGTCTAGCCCACTGCCTGTTTTGTATATAGAGTTTTATTGGGACATAGCCACACCTATTTATTTATATATTATCTATCTGTTTAGTGAATTGCTGTGAAATTTTGATTTCTTAACATTTGTGTACTTTGTATATGGCCAGTTTTCTTACTCTTGGCTTATCATTTTCATTTCATTAAGGGAAAATTTATTTGGCACAAGGCATTTGGGTGAGGGAAGGAAGAGGAGCAACTGGATTGTTTTCAGAAGTGCTTAAAACAGTAGACAAACATCAAAGTGACTTGTACCTTAATCATTTATGTTTAATAGTAACTTTGGCTGTCTTATAAAGTGTCGTATAGTAACATAATGTGCAAAATGGTAGATGTAATGACAGCATATCATCCCTTATAGTTTTGTCATTAAAGCTTGTTATTCTAAAAACATAGTTTTGTTATAATAGCTTATCCATCTAAAAGTTGATATGATAGAGTGCTCTAGTAGACAGCTGTAGGAATATTAGTATTCCTTCAGATGATCATTGTTCTGTTTACTGAAGTAGTCATTAGATGTATTTGGAAAGGTAAACTGATACTGTGAGGTATGGTATTGTGAGGAAGTGAACTATGTCCTCAGGTATTTAAGTTTTTCTTATTCATGTCAGTTTTATTTTTTCTTGTTAGAGTTAAAGTAAAAACAGAATCCGAAGACCCCACATCTTCATGGAGATCACTTATTCCAGTCATAAAGGTCAATGTGAGCACAGTAAGTAAATTCTGCTACAATTACTGTTTCATGGGGTAATAAAGTAGAACTTTTAATTTTTGCAAATATGATTTTAATGTAACAAAATTAAATAATTTTGTGGAGTTTTTTTAGTTCCCATTTCTGTAAAGTGTGAGTGAAATAATTATTTTAAAATACTGTTTTCTCATAAATTTGTGTTTAAATTTCTTTAAGTACTTAAATTTTCTTTTAAGTACTGGTTTAAATTGACCAGTAGAATAATTTAAATAGCACATAGTCCTAAAGTGGAATCATTAAGCTGTTGTTTGAAAATGTTTATTATTAGTTTAGCTAAAGAAAGAAATATGGCAAGAATAGCATGATATAATGTCTCTTATCTGTTTTTTTTTGTTGTTTTTTTTTTTAGGGACGTTTGGCCTTTGGAAATCACTACCAGCCGCAAACTCTGTGCATCAACTTTGATGATGCTTTCTTGACTTATACTACAAAACCACCTTCAAGTCATCTTGACCAATTCATGCATATTGTGAAAGGAAAGCTTGAAAATGTTCGAGTCATGCTTGTTCCTAGTCCAAGATATGTTGGTCTTCAAAATGATGAGTAAGAAAATCTTATAAAAACAATAAAAAACTTCTTATGGGTAATATAGATACAGCTAGAAACTTTAACATCCTTTTAATTTTTTTTTGCTACAAGTTGTACAAAAATTAGGTATATTTCTCTATTAAAGCAATTAACAATGTAGTCCTTCTTTATAGGATAAATGGATATGCTATCCAATGATAAACTCTAATTTTAAATATTTTTCTGCATGATTATAACTATAATTTTTTTATCTTTTTCTCCTTCTAATTGTATTTTGGAAACTTACTTTGTGCAATTAGTTCCTGTTTGTATGTTAGGAGATACACATTACAGGTAGGTTTTTGTTTCTAGAAGATGTGACTAAAGCGTAAATTGAACAGATTCATTACAGTGAAATACCACTTTAAGTTATTGAAAGTTGAAAATTGAATCGAAGTTAATCTTGGAAAATTTGGTGAAGTTAAGATGGTATAGTTTTGAGACTCACTTGACATTTCTTTAAGTTCCAAACTGTCAGTTTTCCATCTAGCTTTCCAGTTTTTTTTTTGTCTTTCTGTGAAGGAGCTGCTTGTATTTATAAAACTCATTATAGGAATGAGTTACACTAGACTCAGTGTGGTGGGATGCTGAGTGGGAGATGGGCTCTTGTGATTTTTATGTTTTTTCTCAATTTTTGTGTGTGTAAAGGATACTCTGGTTGAATTTATGTAATTTAAGTGTTCATATGGAGAGTTTTCAGTACAGTGTCTCAGCTTTTATCTTTGTGTGTAGGCACTTTGTGAGGTTCTATGTGAAACATGATTATTCCTTTTTAGTTGTAACTCTTGGCTGGCCTGGTATTCGATTTTCCAGGATTTGGCTAGAATGATAGAAAGAGGGTTTTTCCTTTTTGAGTATCACGGTGACTGTGGGTCTACCTGGCCTCACTCTTCAAGATCATGGACTTGGTTAAGAATCTTCTGGAATGTGGACTGTGCACACGAATGTGTATGAGTAAAGGTATAATACTGAATAAACCAGGATCTTTTTGAAAAATTATAGAGAGTAAGATGAAAAAGTATCTTGCTATTAATAATTTGTATAAAAAGATTTAAAATTGTATTTTTCACTTGTTAAAACTAAGTGTGGCGATTACATGATGATATTAAACATTAACTTTTGTGATTTAATACATATTTAGAAAAAAATTGCGAGTTTTTGCATTTAGTATCATCTAATGATTGAGAAGTTAGTTTTGATGTGCAAGAAGATATTGTGATGTATGTATGACAAAGAGAAAAGTTGTTTAATCAAAGCAAGCAAAGATTAATGGTTTCTAGGAAATTACTGATGGTAGAAAAACGTTCATTCCAGAGTTAGAGTTCACGATGTTTGCTCTAGATTTATTTCAAGTTGATTTAATATTCATGGAAATAGGTAATAATAAGAAGATAAAAATGACAACATTTTTTCTTATTTAATGTTTTTGAATGATTATAGTTTAATATACAGATAGATAAAATGATATTATTTAGTTATTAATATAAAATGGTCAAATTTTAATTTCGTTGTAAATGCAGAATATGATCATTTTATTCCAGTGATCATCATTCTATTGTATTTAAACTTTGTTTTAAATCGATTTCTCTCATTCAAAACTGAAAACGAAAAATATAAAACTAAAGTTTTTCTTTGTAAAACCAAATTTTTTTTCTTCTTGACGTAATTTGCTGATAAATTTTTAGTATCATTTTATTATTGAGTCTAACATAGAATAAAACATGGAACAATTTCTTAGGATGATTGTTCATTGGAAAGATGTTTTTCTTTCTTTTCAGGATGCTACTTGTTATGTGCTTGTTAGTTTTTTTTCCTTTTCTTTTCACCTATTGCCAGCATTAACTAGGATACTGAACATTTAATATTCTGGAGATTTGTTTAGTTTGCTTTCCCCTCCACCTTCTTATAGACCACCGAGATTAATGGGAGAAGGTTTTGTGGTGATGCAGTCAAATGATGTTGACATCTACTACTACATGGATGAGCCAGGTATTGTTGTTGTTGTTGTTGCTGTTTTTTTTAAAGTGACAGAGTCTCACTCTGTCACACAGGCTGGAATGCAGTGGCGTAATCATAGTCCACTATACCCTTGACCTTCCAGGCTCAAGCAATCCTCCTACCTCAGCCTCCTGAGTTGCTAAGATGACAGGAATATGCCACTATGCCTGACAAATTTTTAAAGTTTTTGTAGAGATGGTATTTCGCTATATTGCCCAGGCTGATCTCAAATTCCTGGCCTCAAGTGATCTTCCTGCCTCCTTCTCCCAAAGTGCTGGGATTGTAGTCATGAGCCCATGGTGCCTGGCCTATTTTTTTTTTTTAAAGTATGTTTCATAGCTACAATTCTATTTCTTCCATGAAATGCTGATATCTAGTAATATTTTAAATCTTCTTGCTTAGCCACCAGGAAATAGTAAATGTAGATAAGAGTGAAAATATCTGGAAAATATCTGTGTCATTTCTCAAAACTTGAATATTAGTTTAGTATTATAGATTAAAAGAGAACATTATTTTTTTCAAGTTCAGTTTTCATAGATAAACCTCAAAAATTGAGAATGCAGATGATCATGAGTGAAAACCTTTAAAGAATGTAGTGATAGTTAAGGTAGTTCATCTTAGCTTAGAAGCTTAGTATATTAGATTTGAAACTTAAAGTTTGAGGATTGAAATCCATCTAATTAAAATTCTTGACAGGTGGCTTCCATTTTCTAAAAGTATCTAAACATTGGGTTTTAAGCTCTTTTTTCATACTTCTGCTCTTTTTATACCTTTCAGAGTATAAAAGTACTTAAGGTCAAAGTATTTTGAAAGTAAAACTAAGATGTTATTTGCCTTTTCACCATGTTGACATTTGTGCTAATGGTGCAGAGCAATGGTGGGTAAAACTGTTGTTGCTTTAACATGAATCAAGGAAGTGGTTCCTCATTATACTAGTAGTCATTGTATTTTTCACCTGCCACACATTTACGGTAAAACAAAATGTCAAAGTCACATAAAAATTTCCCTGATTAAGCAAGAGAAATTATTTATTTTGTCAAATGTTGACCTTTGATTAAAGTGTTTTTAATATTTGGTGTGAGAAAATGGGAAGTACACATAAAGCGCTTGTGCTGCATACCAAAATATTCTGGTGTCTTGAGGAAAAGCACTTGTATGATTAAGTTGCAAGCTGCACTAATTGTGTTTTTTTTTTCATGGAGTGCCAGTTTTATTTGAAAGAGTAATTAGAGACAAACTGTAATTTGAGCTTTCTTGTGAAAATTAGAACTTTGGAAAATTTGAGTCTGCTGTTATGAGCTTGACAGCATCCCAATAGTTAATATCTTTTATGATGAGACCACCAATGATATAGCAAGTGTGATGTTTTTAAATGTTTAATAATGGAATTGGTCAATATTTGGAAAAGATCTGCATTACTCAGTGAACCCGTATTTCCCAATGCATGATGTTATAAAATTCATGCATAGATAAATGTATTCAAAGTGCAAGATAGACCAGTAGATTTTAACATAACAGGGTATGAAAAGTTTAGTGATATGGCTTCAGATTCCACATTGCAATTAACCTTTAAGAAATTTCCATTTGTTGAATTTTGAGGTAGTATCAAAGAAGAGTATTAAAAATTATCTGAAAAAGCTATTAAAATACTCCTCCCTTTTCTATCTACGTATCTTTACAAGGCCAGATCTTTTCCAAATCCTTCAGTAACAAATTGAATGCCAAAACAGGTATGAGAATCCACCTGTTTTCTATTCAGCTAGACATTAGAGATTTGCCAAAAAACCTCTCATACTTCTCACTAAATTATTTTGTTTTAGAAAATATAGTTATTCTTCGTTAAAAATGAGATTAAAATTTCATTTAATTTTATATTTATATTACATGTTATATTTAATTACATTAAATATTTTATGTCGACGTGAGTTTATTTTGAAAATATTTTTTTAATTGCTGAATTTTAATTTTGAACATAGTAATTCTTGATAGACATAATACAATATGAGAACAACCTCTTTTAGGTTCTCAATAAATTTTAAGAGTGTAAAGGTTTCCTGAGACCAAAAAATGTTGGAACTGCTGATCTAAGGAAACTTTTTAATGGCCATTTTAAATAACTGCCTTTGTATTGTATGTTCTGGAATATAGGACTTGTTCCAGAAGAAACAGAAGAAAATATTGAAGGAGAAATGAGCAGTGAGGATTGCAAATTACAAGACTTGCCTCCATGTTGGGGACTGGATATAGTTTGTGGTAAAGGAACAGATTTTAATTACGGACCATGGGCCGATAGGCAGAGGTACTTGAGTATGTTATATTTCTAATAAGTCTTTTAGATGTATTCAGATGTATATAATTTTAAATAAAAACTAGCTTAAAATTTTTATAAACTATTTTATTATGGCAGAGGAAGATATCACAAAACATTTTGATCCAAATAATAACTTGCTTGTGGCTTCTCCACAAGCAAGTTCATTCCAAAGGTGGTGCTGATGGATTAGAAAGATGGTGAATGAGGAGCGTATTTGTTGGTTCATTTGTTTTTTCTTTTGGATTTAATCAACAACGATTTCTTTATTGATCCCCTACTATATGCCAGATATTGTTGGGACTATGGGAATTCAGAAATAAAAGACATATATCTTCCAGTTTTAGTGGGGAAGAAAGAACCAAAAGACTAATATTAGGTGCTATAATAAAGGTAAGTAAAGGGTCTTGATGAAGAACTTAGAAAAGTACTCTACTAGTTTGCTAGGGCTGCCTTAACAAAGCATCACAGATAATGTGGCTTAAGCAACAGAAATGTATTTTCTCACAATTCTGGAGTCTAAGAGTCCTCCAACAAGATGGTGGCATGATTGGTTCTTTCTGAGGGCTATGAGAGATCTAGGCCTCTCTCCTTGGCTTGTAGATGGCTGTTGTTTTCCAGTGTCTTCATGTGGTCTTTCCCTTGTGTACCTCTGTGTCCAGATCATACTGTCCAGTCATATTGGATTAGGACAGCATACCCTAATGACTTCATTTTAACTTAATTACCCTTCTGAAGCCCCCATCTCCAAATATAGTCACATTCTGAGGTACTGGGGGTTAGGACTTCAGCATATGAATTTTAGGGGTTAGGACTTCAACATATGAATTTTTAGGTTACTTGGTATTCAGTGTATAGTATATAATTTATATTAAAGATTAGGGGAGAGAAGAAGGCTGTTTGGGTGAGGTAACATGTAAATTAAGTTTTGAAAGATAATTGAGAGTTAGCCAGGGAAAGAAGAGGAGGGTGAATCATTGAGGCAAGGGAAGAGTTTTATAAATGCGTGAGGATAATGCAGAATTGTCCTATAGTTATAGTCTATAGTGGTTAAGAGGTATAGATTTTATAATGTCATTTTATTTTAAAGTATTTTTAATTTTTAATATATTATGAACATTTTTCTACTTCTTGAAGAATTTTAAACAAAGAAGGGGATATTTACCATTAATTATGAGGGAGCATCTAAGTTTTTATCTACAAAATTAGACATTGAATTAGTTTAGTTTTTCTATTCATGAACTAGCTTTTTTGAATAGAGAAATACAAGCCAAGTCATTCACTTGAGCAGATATTACGGGGCCATTGATAGATTAGTGAAAGAGTGCTGATACTAACTTGATATATTGACTTTTTAAATGCTTTTTTAAAAAGTGCCATCTAGCTAGCATTATTAGAATTATTATGTATTTTGTCAAGTAGTATATTCTAAGAAGGCTGTTTGGTTGAGGTATAATATACCAAACAGTGTATTCTATTACTCTTGTTATCTGTAGTATATAGGAATACCTGCCTCATTAAGTAGCTAACTAACAATTATATGGTAAATGAATAAGCTCGTTATTTGAAAATTCTTGCATTATGCTAAAACAATACTTCATTAAGTTCTGCATTAGGTCATTTGTTAAACTTGAAAGTAAGCAGAGCATAAAATTTCAGGTTAGAAAGAAAATACTTTTCACATTATTGAATTTAAGTTTTCCTCTTATGGTAAAATTTTTCCTATAAGTCATGCTATATTTGACATATAGCATATAGTTGAAAATGAGAGATTTTACATTTCATTAAGTAATAGAGCTACATCTATTTAAACTATATTCAGAAATCTCAAGAAAGGTTTATTTTGTTAGGTTGGCAGAACAGTTATGTATTGTTTGCGAAGAAAAAATGAAAATAATGCTTTAACATAGGGCCATGAAGTAATTTTTGCATTTTTTAGCACTTAAAGTGTGATTCTTCTTAAACTGTATTTAATTTCATTATGTATTTTTCATAAGTTTTAGGGTATATTTACACAAAAACCCAAACTAAAATGCAATAGAGAAATGACACTGAAGATAGAAATTTGCTTTAACCGCTCCTTTCAGTAGATTTTTCCACTGCCAGGAGAGAAGAGCAATGCATTTCTAACCTGGACTTTAAAAAAACACTCAGGTTTATTTAAAAAAGAAAAAAAAAAGAAATGTATTTTTCACATGTATTAAATTCACTAATGTGAGCAATATTTGTCTCCTCAATTACATGTTCAAAAGGTCTTATGTAGCCATTTCCTCTTCTCTTTCCCTGTATTGAGTTTCTGCACAAATATGAACTGTAATCAGTAATGAATAGCAAGGACAGTTTTCTTAGCAGCCATCTATTAACATAAGACATACAGGAAGAAATCTCAGCTGTTTTGCTATTGGATAATTCACTTAGCATTGTGAGGAGTTACTGACTTTTGAAATAGCATGGTTTTAGCCTATAGATTTTATAATCATAGATTTTAGTTTCTAGATTTTGATGTCAGTTCTACTACCTTTACATGATTGTCTGAATATTTAAGATATTATTCAGTTTTTACGTCATGTTTTCTTTTTATGAATTTTCCTGACGGAGTTGAAATACAAACTGTTTTACAATGAAACTTAATCTTCAGATGATGATTATAATAATACAAATCTTCCTAACATTGTCTGGCATTTTTTTATTGCTTTCAACTAAAGTACTTTCATTAGTATTTTCCGACTTGATCCTTATAACTCAGTGAGATTCATAGGACAGATGTAATGAACTCATTAAACTTGTGCAAAAATGGAGATGCAGAGAGGTTCAGTGATTTGGGCAAGATAGTGAAGCTACAGCATGAAGTGCTGGGGTTCAAACCAGCCCTTCAGGTCTACTGCCCTTCTCATTATGTCTTCCTATCTACCCACCTTGTAGTCAGTGATTATCTAATGGATTCTCTATCCTTAATATTCTTAATTTTCTATATTTATGTGTCTTAAAACATTTGCAGAACTTTATTTTCCTTTCATATATTTTAATTTAACGATAGCAAGTTAAAGTCTGTGAGACTTAGTGTGCAGATTTTGTCTGGTTCATCTAATTTTTCCCAGTCTTATTTATTCTAGGTAGCATTTTCTGTCACTGTTGACTCAACCCTTCCTGTTTTAAAGCCATAGACTGGCACCTTCTTTGAATGTATGAGTAACATTATGCAATACTAATGTTAGCTCATGTAGAAGACTGAATTGAAAATTTCTTGGGCTCTTTCATTTTTGTCAAATGATAAGGGGAGGCAAAAACATTAGTACCTTAGCCTCCAAATACCTATTTACCTTTTAGAAATCTATTGCTCTTTAGCCTTTTAATGATATAATATTGATTTAAATTGATTATGAAACTAATAGAAGTAGCCACTTCTTCCATGTGCCATGCACTGCTAAGTGTTTTCCATGTATCTTACCATTTAAACCTCTGAACCTTTGTATGAGACAAGGTATATTATTCCTGTGTTACAGAAGAGGAAGCAGCTCAAATTTTCTGGGGAAGATTGAGTAACTTGTCCAGGTTGGAATGATGATTTTAATTAAGCTATCCTCTGTCAGTTCTTTGTTTGCCATTTGGGCAATTTATATACTTGTAGAGAGTCTTTAGTTTGTCGTAGTACCCTTGAATAGTGCAAATTTTCTCTTATGCCTCATTTGATAATAGTATATCTATTGAGTAATCAAGGCTCATTGATCTCTAGAAGTGTTAAATATTGCAGAAAACAGTCTAATTGTCAAATGTGATAGCAATGATAATAAAAAATTAGAATATTGATTATGTTCCTTTATCAGAAGTAATTTTGTTTGAATAACATGTCATTATTCTTTCTACCTCCTTAATGTAGAGATTGTTTATGGAAGTTTTTCTTTCCACCTGACTATCAAGTTCTGAAAGTTTCTGAAATTGCACAGCCTGGGAGACCAAGACAGATCCTTGCTTTTGAATTACGAATGAATATTATTGCGGATGCTACAATTGATTTGCTGTTTACCAAAAATAGGGTAATTATTATAATAATATAGTAGAAAATAGTATTTAAAATTTTAACATTATTTTTCAGAGTTTTTTCCTGGTGACTAGTCCCATACTTGGATTAATTTATATGAGCTGTTTTCCCTTCAAATAATTTTATGTATTTTACTATCATCATAATTTTATTAAATGTCAAATAATGAGAAGAAATTAATAGTAATAGACCTTCATGCTATATTCTGGCTCATTTTCTCCTTTATATCTGGCTAAATTGTTTTAGTGTATTTTTGGTAAAAATTTGAACTTTTGTTCTTAGGAACCTGTAATACTTAACATCGTCAATAATTTCTTCTGTGATAATAACTGAAAAGTAAAGATGGGAGAATAATTATAATTAATGTTTTATATGAATTAATTTTTTCTTTTGGTAGGAAACAAATGCTGTACATGTAAATGTAGGAGCTGGCTCATATTTAGAAATTAATATTCCAATGACAGTTGAAGAAAATGGTAAGCTGCAACTGTTACTTTTCTTTTTTAAATAATTAGAGAAATGATTATAAATAATAAAATTTGTTAATCATCTTAGACTAACATTAATAAGGTTTTCTTTTTCAGTTTTTTATTATATTTTGATGTGCCTATACTCATTAAAGGGAAATATTATATAATTGAGCATTTAGAGAAGGGAAACATTTTCTAATCAAGTTCAGTCTTATAATTATATGCTTTTATTATAACGTATACATTTCTTTTGTAGAACTGAGCATAATTTACTCAATGCATAGTTTTCTAGTTAGACTGTTGCACTATGAGAGCAGGTGCTGTTTTTTTTTCTTTAGTGTATTCTCAGTGCTGAACCCTGTACCAGACATTTGGGCAGTAATTGATTGGATGACTACAAGGCTTGGTTTTAGGTTATATTATTAGTAGATTTCGTCAGGGAGTAAGCTGGGTACTTTGAGTGGCATAACTTTAATAAACATTTCACGTTAAAAATGTTAAAGAGTGCCCTCACAGCTTTAGTTTCATCTGAGCCGAGATGATCTAAGTTCATCATGCACTTGAAATATGGGCACTGACACAGTTAATAACATGAATAAATAGTTTTTGTTAAATTTATCAAATTGTTATAACTTCATTTTGCCTTCTTATTCCATTTTCTTACTACATTTGTTATTGAGAGCAGTTAAGATGAAATTCTGCTTTATTTTCTTTCTTGAAAGTAAAGAGTAGCAACTTACCCACATTTAAAATCAATCATCATTAGTGTTTCTATTGCTAAGTATAATTCATTTTTGTGTAATTCTTAGCTCTTGTTTCTTGGTTCTGTCAGTTATTTTGGTGCTGTAAGAGGAAAGCAGGCAGAGGGTTGACTATGTTTATTAGTTTATGTAAAGTGGTAGCATTCAGGCCTGCCTGCTTAGATAATCAATTGAAAAAGTGACTGTGAATGGCATAGTGTATCTTTTTCCCATAACCCTGAGGCTATTTTAGTGAATAAGTAACCCTTACCTAGTGTTAAAAAAACAATCTTACTAAGGCTTGAAGGAAATGCTTGAGATTCTCTAGGAGTGCTAATTCAGAGTACGCAGTTGGAAAGAAGCATCTTTTAGAAAAGCCTTACTTACAGGTGTATGATGGGGTATAAAGGCAGTTGAGAGTTGTACACAACTCATAATGTTTCAGTTAAGGAAGTGCTTCTGCCTTTTCACAGCTGATGATACACATAGGAAATAGTATTTTTACTGTTTTATGCAGTATTATACAAATATTGGTACACTGGAGTAAAGGAATCACCTGAGGACTGAGGAGTCAATATCTTGAGTATATCTATTATAAATTTGTGGCAAGTACCACAGCATACTTGTTGTGGAACTCTTGAGTTAAGGGTCTAAGGAAAGCCCAGTCAGGTTTTGGGTATAGAGGTTAGGTGGCTTTTAAGACGACTGGCAAAGGGAAAATGGACTTAGGTGTCAGGCAAGAACAATATGTAACAAATAAATTTAAAACTTTTTAGAGATTCAGGTATTTAAAAAAAGAAAAAAAGCCCAGAACAGAATGCAGGATGCATGTGGAACTAGCCATATAATAGTGACCACAGAATTAGTGTTCATAGGAAGAGATTTCTTTAAGAAAGGAAATACAATACTCTAAACTATTCAGCTTTTGTTGAGAATGGACTATATTGCTGAGAAACTGTCATTACATGAGGGGAATAGCTGTTATTTAGTAACTGTCATTATATAAGGAGTAGTTGAAAATGATGAAAATATGTACCCTTGAGTCAGTGGAAGAAGAAAAGGAGTTGTGTTCTGTAACTGAAAACTACTGTTTGAAGAATAGACTTGTAGTTTTGCAAACTACAAAGGAAAGCAAAATCAGAATGGGTATTATATGGAGTTGGAACTTTGTTCCTTTAGAGCAGCCCGTATGAGAAGGATCACCTATTAAGTTAGCAAGCTCCCTGTCACTGAGGTGTGTTTAAATAGTGACTACCATTTTTCAAGGATTCCTTCTTTGGGTGGTGGTAGGAGTTGGTTCCAGTCCAAAGATGTTTCATTTTGTAATTGTTTTCCTGGTTCTTAGTTTTTATGTTTTTATTATTAGGTTACACTCCTGCTATTAAGGGACAACTCTTACATGTGGATGCCACTACCAGCATGCAATATCGGACCCTTTTAGAAGCAGAAATGTTAGCAGTAAGTCTGTAGTACATGATGATATACATACTTGTATGAAAAACAATTGATTTTAATATTCTTATATAAAGTTTAAGTAACCAGGAAATCATCAAATGGTCCATCTTCTAGTTCAAGAACAGCTAGGGAAGAGGAGTGGATTCCCAGTGCTATGGACTCCTGTTGGCATCTCTCTGTTGCTCTCCTTCTAGTATGAGGGAGGTGAATAAAAGGCAATGATACATGTTTTTGGCCTGAAAAATATGAGAAGTTGTTAGAATATTGTTTTTAAAGTACATTGTGTGGCTGGACTAAATCTCTTCTAAGTTCTGAGTAAGATAATTCTTTAATATGTGTTTTCTAGCCCCACTGGATTTCTTTCCCAGGGTTTGAATAATGTAATTTATTGTGCCTTTTACTTGATGAGTAAGGTAAAATGAAGAAAATCTTGTTGATACCCTGGATTGTTTCATATTAGAAAGAGAAACAATATGTAAATGCCCATGATTAAAATTGCTGATTGGGGACTCATTAATCAAGCAGATTATTATTATTATTACTATCAGGGACAACAACATTAACAATAACAAAAGCTACTATGTAAAATGGTTAACATTCAGAAATTCTTTCATATAAGATGGTGCCATAAGATTCTTAATTTCTTGTATTAAACATTTTACACATGACATATGTAAATTAAGAGAAAAATTCTGCAATTAACAGGAATATATAAAATACCATAAATATACCTTAAACTGGCATATTCAGTATTTTAATGAATTCTTCATCTATTGCTGATAAATAGTGCTGTGTGACAATGCTGTTCCTAGGTAGGCAGCTTTTGCCTTTGCAGAAATGCCAAACTGCGCAGGGTGCGGTGACTCACACCTGTAATCCCAGCACTTTGGGAGGCTGAGGCAGGCGGATCACTTGAGGTCAGGAGTTCGAGACCAGCCTGCCCAATATGGCGAAACCCTGCCTCTACTAAAAATGCAAAAATTAGCCAGGTGTGATGGCGTGCACGCCTGTAATCCCAGCTACTCGGGAGGCTGAGGCACAAGAATTGCTTGAAGCTGGGAGGCGGAGGTTGCAGTGAGGCAAGATGCGTCACTGCACTCCAGCTTGGGCAATAGAGTGAGACTCTGTCTCAAAAAAAAAAAAAGAAAAAAAAATGCCAAACTGCAGAAATACTAATGTTACTTTGTGTGACAGTACACATCACACTCTATGTTCCTTCACACTGAGCCTGTCACTTAACAGATGAGGCTTAAGGAGAAATTAGGGATGTCGGTTGTTACCCCATTGGTTTATCTGGAGTGCAGTATCAACACTGTAGCCTGATTTGTTGTTTTGAAAGTTTTTTGACCACATCTTGACTTAATATTTCAAGGAGCTAGATGTAGCCATGGATATTGACCTTCAGCCACAGCAATATTAAAGTCTCAAAGGGACCTTCTGTTCAGCTCAGTAGGAAAATAAGTTTTAATTACTCACTAGTGTGTGTAACTTCATTTCTAATGCTGTTCACACAGTGTCACATTTTAAGCTCTAATTACTTTTACCTAACATTTGTTTTGCAGTTCCACATCAATGCCAGCTACCCCCGAATATGGAACATGCCACAGACATGGCAGTGTGAATTAGAGGTTTATAAAGCCACTTACCACTTCATCTTTGCACAGAAAAACTTCTTTACAGGTAATTTTCTAATAGATATAAATACAGTGAGATTTATCACAGTGAACTTGTTTACATTTGATAAGTTTTACTTTTAAAATACATAGGGATATGATATGATTCATATTTTCTTACTTCAACATTTCATTTTGGGCTGAAAATATCAAAGAGAAAATTTAAATATAGGCATTTTGCATTCTTTTCTAACCTAAACAAGGAAAATATAAACCCCAAATTGAGCTTAGAAGGAAATGAAAGAACTCAATTTAGGCTGGTGCTTTTTATCAGTCTAGTTGGGGGGTAGGATGGGGATGATGAATCAATTTCTCTCTCTTCCCAAATTAGGCATCAGCATGGCTTCATTATTTTGTTTTAATAATTATAATCCACAACAGTTTATGCAAATAGCTAAATGTTATTTTTATACTTGGAGCCCTTATTTAATCTTTTCTGTTGGCATGGATAATTGAGTTGGTGCTATCACTAGTTGGAAGAAACATTACTTTATTTCTTGCAGCATATATTGATAGCTTTGCATATTTTGTGACTATAAGAACACATTGTTGGTCTATGAATAGCATAAATATTACTACATTAAAATAAGTGGCATTTATTGAGTCTTCTTCTAAAAAGTTTAGCCCCATAAAGTTGGTCTGATTTGCCAGGGTCAGTTGGCTGTTCCACAGAAACCTAATCTTTGCTTGACTGCTTGCTACATTTATCCATCCATCCATCCATTTGTGCAACAGTTGTTTTATACAAGCATCTCATCGATGCTGAGTACTATTAGATATTTGGAGGTATAGTGGTGTTTAAGGCATGCGTAGGTAGTCCTCTCTTGACAATACTACTCTATAATGTTGTGTAAATGATTTCACTGTTGAAGCTTCAGTTTCCTTGTTTGTGAAATAGGGATAACAATTTCTACCCTAATTCTGCTATTACTAGAGTTTTGATCTTTTAAAATGCCTCTTATTGCAATATGTTCAATCAAGTCTTTTATATTTCTTTTCTGGTTTGACTGGGAGCCTTGGGGACTAGATAGACTGCTTCTGCTTTCTGGAGTTACGTACTTCTCCAAGGCTTGAACCAGTGTCCCAATAGTAGAAATTTTGACAGTCCCTGGCAAGTTAAGCTTTTGCTAGTGAAGCAGAGCACTGAATAAGCACTTCTCAGTTCAAATTTATGAAAAAAATTATAGCTAAAACTTATAGTGTGTATTATGTGTCTGGCTCTGTCCTAAGCAGTTTGCACATATTAAATTATTGAATCCTCACAATAACTCTCAGGGATCAATATTATTATTATTTTCCTTACTTTATAGAGAAGAAGATGAGTTACAGAGAGGTAAAACAATATGTCCAGGGTCACACTTGGTTGAGCTTGAATTCTAACTCAAGTAGTCTGGCTCAAGAATCTGTTACATTACTTACCTCTTTGACTAGCTTTTTCCTTCTCACTTAAGATTTTGTATTTTTTAACTTTACTAATCTTTTAAAATAGATACCTATCATTAAGTATTTACTCCTTCACATTATTTTTCTTCCAGACATTTCCCATCTTTAGACTCTTGCAGTGCTAAGAATAGCTGCAGTAGACGTATAAATTCTGCATAATTTGAAAATATTATTTTGTAGTAGCACTTTCATTTACACTATTGTATTAGTTACATTGAAACAGCTAAGTACACATTTCCTAAATTGCAACGGATTTTCCTTAAATTATTTTCTTTCTCTAACTCTAATTTTTATGCTTTTTCTATTGAAATTCACTCTGTTGGTTATTTTTTTTTTTATAAAATTTATTTGGAGAAATTTTTAAAAACATAGATACAAAAGTAAACATAATCACCATTTTACAGATTTAACAACTAACAATTGGTCATATTACTTCTATTGTTTTTAAAAGACATATAGCATAACAAATAACTATAGAGTCCTTTTTAAACTTATTCTCTAAAGAGGACGACTACTAGAGAATAATATTAGTTTAGTATTGGAGTGAACCTACCTGGTCATAGTGTTTGGATTGCTTTGTCTATTGTTGGAATTCTATAGAAAAGAAATTATCTCTCTAATGTGAGGGAATGCCTAATGTTCCTCAACAGCCATTCTCATACCATTTATTAATAAGATAAAATTGTTCTTAAGAGATTTCAATGTGGGACAAAGATAGCTTTATGCTAAATATAATATAGAGCCTCAGAAATGAAAGCTATAAAACAAAAGCGGAAACTGAAGCCTCTTCAGGGAATAATGAAAATAACTTAGATTTACTCTGATAAGGAGGAGAAGAAAATAATACACTGGCATTGCAAAGCTCTAATACCAATTGATGTTTTATAGGGTGTTCGCCTAACAACTTAATGATAAAGTGAGTTGTTGGTGGGTTTTTTCAGAGTAACATTTAGCTTGCCATAACTTTTTTTTTTTTTTTTTTTGAGACGGAGTCTTGCTCTGTCGCCCAGGCTGGAGTGCAGTGGCGTGATCTCGGCTCACTGCAAGCTCCGCCTCCCGGGTTCACGCCATTCTCCTGCCTCAGCCTCTCCGAGTAGCTGGGACTACAGGCGCCCGCCACCACGCCCGGCTAATTTTTTGTATTTTTAGTAGAGACGGGGTTTCACCGTGTTAGCCAGGATGGTCTCGATCTCCTGACCTCGTGATCCGCCCGCCTCGGCCTCCCAAAGTGCTGGGATTACAGGCTTGAGCCACCGCGCCCGGCCTAGCTTGCCATAACTTTTTAATTCATTGTACAAATGAGTAAGGCAGTCATCAGGAAAGTGCTTCCTTTTTCTAATCAGATTATTTGATAAGACCATCTGGTAATGAGAAACAGATTTCAGTTTAATAACAATGCATATTAAAAAATTGTTGATGCTCCTAATAAAAATATTTTGTCACCATAATTTTTAATATTTATCAGTAAAGATGTTGTAGAAACTGGTAGGTAAACTATATTATAAAATGATATGTTGAAATTTTAAATTAGTTATTAAAGAAAAAAACTAACACGATTTATTAGAAATAGACTAATAGCTGTAACATTTCACATGAGTTAGAGAATAAAATAATAAGATTCGTTAAAATAGAATTTGGCTAGTAACTTTATAAAATTATACTAGTTTCTTCAAATAAGTAGTAATCTGAATTTCTGTTTAGTTCAATTTTTATTTCACTAGCAATCGTATCTCAATCTGTTGACTAATAGAAGTATAAAGCAGATAAAGTACAACCAATATACATTGTAAGTCTCATATATGAATCATGATTCAAAACAAACATTAAATATGATCTCTGCCCTCACTTATGGGCATTTCTTGTTTTGTATTATTTGTCTCAAGTACATTGGCATGTGTACTAGACAGACAAATGAAACAATACCAGACGTTATGTATATTGAGTGCAAGTGCGAAATGCAAGTGTGAAATGTGAAGCTGACAAATGCATGTAAGACCTGAGTACAGAGGAAATCACTGTCATCTGAAGGTAATCAGAGAAAGTAAGGAAAGACACTAAGGTCTGAAATGGTGTTTTTAAATGAATTCAGTAGTATTAACTAAAATCTGATAGTATTTTGCCATTTACAAAGCATGTTCACTTGTATTATCTTCACATAACTCTAAAATAGGGTAGCTGTTATTGCTATCCCTGAGTTAATAATGAGGAACTTGAGGCATAGAAACATTGAATGACTTGGGCAGACTTATGAGGCTAGGAGGTGGAAGACATTTAAGAACAATTTTCAGACTGCAGACCGTTTGCCTTCTCTGTAGTATTATGTTGGCAATAAAGATGGTTAGTTTTTCCTTAGCAGAGAGGATATGAAAGACAGTATTTAGTTTGACCAAAAATGCTGAACTAGGAATGTTATGAGTGAGAAAGGTGAGAAAATCAGTCTGATGAATGATGAATATATATTGTAGAGTTGGTTATATCCAGAGATGATTTTTGGGCATTTCCCAAGTGTTAGACGCTGTGCTAAAGACTAAAGTTAGAAAGCAGGGATAGAGTCAGCCTAGTTAGGTAGGAGTAAAAGATTTGAGGTAAGCATAGATTATGTAAAGTGTGATGAATCACTGTGATTGTTAAATAAAAATATATTTAAGGCAAATTTGATAATTGGAATTTTCTGTTCTATTAATAGAACAGATTAATAGCCACATGCCTTTTATTGTTGATGTAGTAAAACTCTATATCTCATTAATATTAATTTGTGATTGTCATTTGACATTAAATATGTTATTCTGCCATTTTAGTAAGACAAGAGTTTCTAATACATTTGTGCTAGCTTCTGTATGTGACAGCTAAATTTTAAATGGGTTCATATGATATTATGTAAGATAAATTTACTCTGAGTTCATTATTGAATCTTTTTTCTGTTTAAATATCACCTTTAAAATACAAAGAAAACTACTTTAAATATTTCACAGTTTTACCTGTAATTTTCTTTAGGATATCTTTAATAATAAATGCTATCATTTGTGGAGTGCTTACCCTGTGCCAGTTACTTTGTTAAAACTTCACATAAATCATCTGAATTCTCATCATAAGTCTGTGAGGTTGTTCTTATTTTGTACAAGAGAAAACTGATAACATTTAAGTCACTTTTTTCAAGGTTACATAGCTAGTAAAATGATAAAGCCAGAATTTAAACCCAGGACTGTCTAGTGTCAAAGTCTGTGCTATAATAATACTGTTTCCAATTGCTTCCCCTCCCTTCTCTCTCTCTCTCTCTAGTATCAAAGTCTGTGCTATAATAATACTGTTTCCAATTGTTCCCCCCCCACCAGTGTTAAAGTCTGTGCTATAATAATACCATTTCCAATTGTTTCTCTCTCTGTCTGTCACATACACACACACACACACACACACACACACACACACGCACACGTTCTAATTTTATACACATGGTACTGTGTTATGTACCGTGAGTATACAAAGATGAGTTTGACACCTCTAGGAGGAGCCCTTTTATTGAAAGACATTGCTGGGAGTGTACAATGCATGTAAAACATTGTGGAGGCCAGAAGATAAAGTTGTACAAACTGCTATGGTAGATGGTAGATCAGTGCTAATGTCTTTAAAGAGCATTTATTTATTGGGATTAAAAAAATTAAAGTAGCAAAGGGTAAACAGACAAAATATATGAACACAATTTTAAAAAGCAGTTTAAACATACGGTGAATCAGCAATGAACAAATATGATTGATTATAATTCAAAGAAAGTCAAGTCTATGTTTCATTCACCATTGTAGTCCTAGAGTCTAGAACAGAGCCTGACACACAGTAGACACTCAGTAAATATTTGTTTAATGAATAAAACAACATGAAAAAATGTTCAGCCATGCTTGTAGTTAAGAAGTTCAGTGAAAGCAAGATAACATTTTTCAGTTATTAAATGTCAAGTAAAACAAAACAAAAAACAGATAGATGATAGAAAGAAATAGAATGCAGGACAAAGTTCAGTGAAATAGGTAGTCAAACATACATTTTCAGTAGGAGTGTAAAGGGACTCACTTCTCTTCGAATGCAATTTATAATAGTCTTGAAAAATTTTCCTAAATTTTGACCCAGCAATTCCACTTCTAGAATCTATACTGACAAGTAATCCTGAATATGTAAAATATCTTTTACAAAAGTATATAGTACATGGTAATATATATAACACAAAAATTTGGAAAGAGTATAAATATCCAACTATAAAAAATGGTTAAGTAGGTCCTGACAAATCTCATTAATGAGCTATTATGCAAAATTTATGTAAACGTGTGAAATAACACAGAAAAACATTTGAGTTCAGTGAAAGAAGCAACACATAAAAAATGTGCATATAGGATAGTGTCAGTCTATGTAGAAAAATAACTGGAAGAAACTGTATCCACAATGTTGGCTATTTGGGTAGTGGAATAGCAAATGATTTTTTTTAATTTTCTAAAATTCCTTAAAAATAGATATATTAATATATAAAATTTCTCTTATTTGGAACTATGATTAGTAAGTAAACATCTGTTTACTGTCAAATTATTTAAATACATCCTAATCACCTTTTAAATATTTCAGTATAAAATTTTTTTAGTTACACAAAAGAAAAATTCATTTTTGACTGGTGTTAGAAAATCTGTGTTTTACTTTTCTGAGTTTCAACTAACTTTACAATTTCTATTCACTACCCCAATAATTTTAGATTTAATTCAAGACTGGTCTAGTGACAGTCCTCCAGACATTTTTTCATTTGTTCCATATACGTGGAATTTTAAAATCATGTTTCATCAGTTTGAAATGATTTGGGCTGCTAATCAACACAATTGGATCGACTGTTCTACTAAACAACAGGAAAATGGTAAGACATTAAAAAAATTAGGTTAAGTATTTCTCTCATTAAGGCAAACACCAACTAAGAAAATTAGTCTTGATTTGATAGTTTTAACAGATACTAGAAGTTATTTCCCCCCTTTATCTTTGTGAGACTCTCAGAGGACTGTTTCAGAGTTTGTATCGGACTAAAGCTTTATTTTGTTTAGTTGTGCATTTTAGGCAATTTTATAATTGAAATTTAATGGACATTAAAAGTAAATTTACTTTTTCTTCTTTTTTTTTTCTTTTGTAGTGTATCTGGCAGCCTGTGGAGAAACACTTAACATTGATTTTTCTTTGCCTTTTACGGACTTTGTTCCAGCTACATGTAATACCAAGTTCTCTTTAAGAGTATGTATAGTTGAATGCATTATTTATTCCACAAGGTGTATTAGTAAGTTTGATCTCCCAAAGCTCATCTTTACTCTCTCCTCCCCAGTCCGTTGCAACTTCAAGGTATTTTAGCTTTCCTCCAAGGTCTACTACCTTTAGTGTCACAGAGTTCCTGTTGTTTTCTTTTTGTAGTTAACTGCATCTAAGAAATTGGGCAATTAAAAATATCTCAAGTTGATTATTTTCTTAGAGTTCATTTCTGATCTCTGTGGCTAATCTATATGTTAGCCCTTCTAGCTCTAATGTTGACTAATTCATATGAACTAATTTTATACTTCCCTTTGATTCTTAATTGTAAATATGAATTCAAGGAGTAACCACAGTAGCTTTCTTCCTTTTATCCGAATGCCAGCTCTTATGTACTTCTAAGCTCAAAATTTTGTGGAACATTTTTGGTATGGACAACCAGTAGTACTTGTAGTATTAATAGTGGTTATACTGGTAAAATTAGCAACATAATAGAAACAGCTAACATCTATTAAATATTTTTTGTGTACTACATAGACACTATTCCATATGCTTTATGTAGTAACTCATTTGATTCTCAGAACAACCCTCTTGAAATTATTATTAACTGCATTTATACATTAGGAAAGTGAGGAACAGAGGTTTTGTAACTCATCATATAGCTAGTGAGTTATTGGGCAGTATAGCTTAGGGCTCCATTCTTTTAATCACTCTACCTTGCTGCCTGTTAAGAAACTAGTCATCAAGATGAACAAAGAATAGAAGTCCTATAAGGAAAAAAGTAAAGCCAAATGAAGATCCTTTGATTTGCCAGTTCTGAATTATTAAAAGCCAGCTGAGGAAACAAGACTTACTAGAACCAAATGAGACAATACTATTTTAAAAATTAATAAAAATATAGAACATAGTCCACCTGAACTTATAAAAGTTTTTTTAAAAACTGAACTTAAAAAAAATATATCTATGGATACCCATGGAAGACATTCTTTTCACTGTTTGGAAACTATGCTGTTTCTTTCCCTGATTATTTTGTTGTTTTTCAATTCGAATTTAGTTTTAGTCAATGTAAAATCTTATTCGTTATTTACCTGACTGTTGAATGTAAAATCTGCCATTTCAAATTTGTTTATCTCACTCGTGTAATCCCAGCACTTTGGGAGCCTGAGGCAAGATGGTTGCTTGAGGCCAGGAGTTTGAGACTAGCCTTGGCAACACAGCAAGACCTTGTCTCTAAAAAACAAACAAACAAACAAACAAAAACCTGCACGTTCCTCTAGTCCCAGCTACTTCGGAGGATCACTTGAGTGCAGGCTTCACTGGAGTTCAAGGCTTCACTCCAACCTCAGTGACAGAGTGAAACCATTAAAAAAAAAAAAAAAAAAAAAAGATAAATAATACAATAAAATAAAAATAAATAAAATTTGTTTATTTTCTTTCAAACTTATTTCCAAGATTGTTGTAGACAGGTTTGCCTGTAAGTATTAACCAACATATTTATGCACTAATTTTATTACTTTGGCTTATTATAATTATTTTTTAGGGAGAAGATGTTGATCTTCATTTGTTTCTACCAGATTGCCACCCTAGTAAATATTCTTTATTTATGCTGGTAAAAAATTGCCATCCAAATAAGATGATTCATGATACTGGTATTCCTGCTGAGTGTCAAAGTGGCCAGAAAACAGTTAAACCAAAATGGCGCAACGTTACTCAGGAAAAGTGAGTACATAAAATTAGTGACACAGGCCAGGCACAGTGGCTCACGCCTGTAATCCCAGCACTTTGGGAGGCCGAGATGGGTGGATCACCTGAGATCAGGAGTTCGAGACCAGCCTGGCCAACGTAGTGAAACCTTGTCTCTACGAAATATACAAAAATTAGCTGGGCATCATGGCGCATGCCTGTAGTCCTAGCTACCTGGGAGGCTAAGGTAGGGGAATCACTTGAACACAGGAGGCGGAGGTTGCAGTGAGCTGAGATCGCACCACCACACTCCAGCTTGGGCAACAGAGACCCCATCTCAAAAAATAAATTAATTAGTAAAATAAAATAAAATTAGTGATAGGTATCTTGTGCTTATATGTGGAGAAATTCTTCTTTCAAAAAATAATAATAAAATTTGATTATCTGCAACTGGTATCTGTACAATTAAAGGAATAAGTATCTGACTAGAAACTGTCTGTTTTACTCTTCAAAGTTCTGGTTGGGTTGAATGCTGGACTGTCCCAAGTGTCATGCTTACAATTGATTATACATGGCATCCAATTTATCCACAAAAAGCAGATGAACAGCTAAAACAATCATGTAAGTGTTTTTATATAATTTGTGCTTTTATACAGCTGCTATTATGATTGAGAATCATGAAAAATAAGCAAATAAATTGAAATGCATCTATTCTTGTGACGTAGTATAAATATAGTCTTAAATATTTTAGATTAATTATAGCTACCTTTTGAGCATTTACTATGTATCAAATATTGGGCCAAGCAATTTTCTGGCTTCTATTATCTTCTATTATGTTTAATCCTTATAACAACTCTGTGAGAAAGATATTATTATTATTTTTATCTTAAAGTTGAGGAAATGTGCTCAGAGAAGGTAAGTAATATTCTCAAAGTCTGCCAAGCTAGAAGAGCAGAGCCTGAATATGAAACAAGGTATGTGTGAATCTGCATATTTAAGGTGCATGATTTTGTGAAATGTTAGTTTCTTTAATGCATTTTGACAGGTCTCATATGATTTTTTGCTGAAGGTAATTTCAGTTTGCTGAAGGTAATTTGCCTTATTACCTGGGTCCAAAAAAGAATTAGAGCCAAATGATGATGTTTTCTTTGTATTTTTCCAGTGAATTAAGTTTCAAAGGATAGTTTTCATAGTTGTTTCATAGTGGCTTGATAACATCACACTGTATTTAAATAGCTATTTATATGAAAAAATTTTGTAGTTTAGTACCCAAGAATAGTTAAGGTCTTGATGTAACCCAACTTTATATTGCAGGGACTCAATAAGAATGTTGTTTATGTTAACAGAAAGTTTTCATTGATTCTCTGCAGGCTGATTTGTGTATTTCTCTCATATTTCACCGATTTATTCTTTATTTGCTTTCTTAATTATTGGTCTTTTAGGTCTGTTTTCATTATATATACATTATGTAAAGATTAGTTGATGTCATATTTGCAAAGTAAAATTTCTTAGTGAATATTTCCTTGAAGATCTTCCAAGAAGTCTTTTGTCCCCCACCCCTCAAACATTAGTCTTTTTTTTCTTAATTTATTATAGTATCAGAAATGGAAGAGACAATGCTATCTGTATTAAGGCCATCCCAGAAGGCATCAGACAGAGTTGTTTCTTCTCCCTCTACTTCTTCACGCCCACCTATTGATCCTTCAGAACTTCCACCTGATAAACTTCATGTAGAAATGGAACTTTCTCCAGATTCTCAGATAACTCTCTATGGACCTCTACTAAATGCCTTTTTGTGTATAAAGGTATGATTCTTAAAAGCAACTTACATACTTTTAAATATAGACAAAGCAGTTAAAATTTAATTGAAAATTGAGACCATTTGAAGTAGCCAATTGGATTATTTAAAGTATTGAGGATATACCAGATATGTTGACTGGACTTGGGGTGCTAGACTCAATTACAAAATTATTTATTAAAAATAGTACTCCTCAGTTCAGCATTCTTTTGTGCATTTAGTATGTTCTAGGAATGGTGCTAGTTGCTATAGATAAAGATGATGTAGCATCTGTTCTCAGGGAGGTAAGCTAGAGGGATAGCTAGGATAGACAGATACATGGACAAATTTTAACACATTGTAAGTAATGTAGCAATAGAAGTATTACATATATCTGAGAATAATTGGTAATGGAAAAGACTACTTCAAGTGAATCCATTAAAAATAAGTGACAACGTTTTATGATAAATAATGAACAAATATTTGTTTGGTGCTTTATTTGAAAAACTGAAGCAAATATATGAAAATAAGTTTATTTTGGAGTATATCAAACTTGGGTTCTAAATAAATATGCACTAATTCTTAGAACAAAGAACAAGTGTTGACTCATTTTGGTATAATTTTTTCCACTGAAATTGTGTGATTGCACAGTATGACAGCACTTTAAAGTTGATCTCTGTAGAATGATTATGAAGAGAGGCTATTTTTGGATAAATATTTGAGGAGTTCATCAGTTTTCTGGAGATCACTCTTATTCTTTTGATGTTCAAATCATATGTTTTAAATGCCCCCAACAAATTATCAACAATTCTTACTGATTTAATCTTTATGGTAACTACTATAATCCTTCCTGATCCTTACTTATCACCTTTCCTGTGATTAGAGGAGTTATCCAACATCACTTTCAACAACTTAAGAAATTTTGCATTTTTACAGGATCGGCAGATTCACTTTGGATATTGAATACCTAGCTGACAAGGGATCCTGTAATGTACAGTGATAAGAGTAATTAATTCTGGAGAGAGGGACTAGGATGTTTAGGGTTGGACAGGGAAGCACAATCAAGGTTTGTTAGTAAAGGCTCTCTACAGGAAGTGCTGGCTGAACTGGATTTTGAAGGTATATAGCATCTCAATATTTGAGTTATTATATTGTATTTACTAAAAACTACCATAAATCATCAGATGATGTAACTTAGTATAAAAGATGCAAGGGAAAATGTGGTTAATATTTAATATTTGTAGATACCTAGAGTTTCTGTTGATTACATACACACTTTTCTTGCTTCTTGTGACCATCGTTTGACCTAAAATGTATGTCAAATATTTCTCCCAATGTCTTACTTTCTTGGGATTGCATGTGAATAACTATAAAGGATTTAAAAGGTAATTTTCAAGCTATAGTCTTCCTGAAGAGGCTGCAGTATATTTTACTTAAATATAAATAATGATTTAATTAGTAGGTGAAGGTAGTCATAGTGATACAGTATCAGTTTTTGAATACTACTAGAGTGGTATTAACTTTTGTTTTTGCGTTACTATGTACACATGGAACCTCAATTTATTTTTATTAAAAAAAACTGATAGTAATACATATTCACCAAAAATAAGTGGACTCTAACAAAACAGAATGCAGTGAAATAAATATATGCTTTCATTTTAGACTTGTTTATAAGTTCTCCGCAGATGTAGCCATTGCTGATAGGTTATTGTTTTCATACAGACTTTTGTGCATTAAAGGCTTTAAAGCAACTTTTTAGTAGTTTCAAAAGTTTGTCTTGCCCTAAATATTATATTAGTGATGACATTCATCTAATTAGCTTAGAACTTGTATAAAATGTCTATTAAAGCAAATTGTAAAATTTTAAATTTTGACATGTTTACTAAATATGTATCAAAGACATGACAGGTAAAAACTTTGTCTAGCCCAATGAACTCTATGCTTCCTTTTATAAGGAATTTATGCACTTCTTTAAGTTTCTGGTTTTGGTTTTGGTTTTTAAGAGACAGGGTCTTGCTTTGTCATTCAGTTTGGAGTGCAGTGGAGCAATCATAGCTCTTTGTAATCTGGAACTCCAGGGCTCAAGTGATCCTCCTGCCTCAGCCTCTTGAGTAGCTAGGTCTACAGGCAAGCACCACCACACCCATCTAATTTTTAAAAAATTATTTTTTGGAGAGACTGGGTCCTGCCATGTTGCCCAGACTTGTCTCAAACTTCTTCCTGGCCTCAAGTGATCCTCCCGCCTTGACCTCCCAAAGTGTTGGGATTATAGGTGTGAACCACCATGCCTGGTCTGTTTGTTTAACTATATAATGTGTATCTTACTTGGTATCAGTATTAGTACTTTAAAACTTTTTGGAAGTTCAAAAATGTATATATTATTTTTATAATATATTCAAATTCATATATGAAATTTTCTTGTTCATGTATTTTCATGTATACATGAAAAAGAAAATGGGAATTTAAAGGAATGTAAAAATTCATGTAACTGAGATTGTCTTTTTTTAGTTATCAAAATTAAACATCAAGAAATTATAAAGAATAAACTAGGAAAAAAAATCACTATATTTGTTTGGCTGTATATGAAAGACTGCTTTCCAAAATCCATGGAAGAAACTAGACCTGGCATTATCATTAAAAAGAATTCTAAGAAGAATATGTCTACTGAATATGCATTAAAATTTATGAGGACATGTATGGAAATGGGAGGTCTTCTGCAGATGTAGAGAATATTGTAATCCTAAGTGTCAGCCCAAAGTCATTTCAGTCATATTAAAACTTTGTCATTTCTTCTGTTGTGGATATAAAGTTGGATAACAATGCTACTTATATTACTTTTCTGAATTGACTTCTCTTAGTCTTATTTCATTTTTTTGTTAATGAAGGAAAAGAAACCTTTTTATAGTGATAACATGTCAGTGGTAGCAAATAACTGCATGAAAGGGTATATATGGCATATATGTTTTTCTTATTAAAAATAATTTCAATAATCTTGAACAGAAACCTGGCTATTAATTTTTCTTTTTTCAAAAAAGTATAATTTTGGAAGCAGTACTTGTGGACTTTTCCTACTGTTTCTCTGATTGTATTAGCTGTCATCTTTTAGCCTATTGTTATTTTTTTTTTCTGTTTTGAGAAATGAGTGTCATTGGATAAGAATACATTTTTAGCTAGGAAAAACATTGCAGTCTCTTACTTGAAGTAGGTGACAAGACACTCATATACCAAAATACCATTATGTAAAGAAAATTTTGGAGAATTCTTAAGCAAATTGAAATGTAGTTTATCATTCTTAAATTAAAGCATAATGTAAATTTGACCAAAGAACACATTTTCTCGGTTCTATAAGCCAGTGAATTTTTTCTGGGGTTGTTTGGAATTTATTTTAAAGATAGTTTAAGTTTACATGCCATCTATTATAAAATGAAATTGAAAGTTTTATTTGTATTTTTAAATATTTGTGTACACTTATTAATCTTAAAGTACCATTAAAGTTTGCTGTAATATATTACCATCTACCTTACACTTGATCAACCTTTTTGGTAACTATTTTTTTTTCAGTAAATTTTTTTTTTTGAGACAAGGTCTCACTTTGTCACTCAGGCAGTGGCGTAGTCATGGTTCACTGCAGCCTCGACTTCCTGGGCTCAGGTGATTTTCTTAGCCTCCCAAGTAGCTGGGACCACATGCATGTGCCACCATGCCTGGATAATTTTTGTATTTTTTGTGGAGACAGGATTTCGCCATGTTGCCCAGGCTAGTCTCGAACTCCTAGGCTCAAGTGATCTGCCCACCTGGGCTTCCTGAAGTGCTGGGATTATAGGCATGAGCCACTGTGTCTGGCCTTTCAGTTAATTCTTAAGAAATTAACTAATAGATTTGGAATTCATAAATTAAGAAAAACTCTTAAGTCACACACCCAGCATTAGACATATAACATTAGACAAAGTTCTTAAAGGAGTTATAATTTTAAAAGTACATTTTGTTGACAATATTCAGTAACTACAAATGTATTAACTCAAGAAAGAATCCTAGGTTTTATAACTCCTTTAGAGCAAAGTCACTGACACATTCAATAAAAATTAGCAAATGTTCTCTGCTATGTTGGATATTCAGTGTTCCCTAAAGAATTTGATATTAATTATTTCCATTTCAGATAATTAAGTGGAGATTGCTTTAGTAGCAAATTGAACATTAGACCCAAGGGAATCTTTTTTCTTTTTACTGTAATAATCTACAGGAATCTAAACTTTTTTTTTTTTATTGTACTTTAGGTTTTAGGGTACATGTGCACAATGTGCAGGTTTGTTACATATGTATCCATGTGCCATGTTGTTTTGCTGCACCCATTAACTCGTCATTTAGCATTAGGTATATCTCCTAATGCTGTCCCTTCCCCCTCCCCCCACCCCACAACAGTCCCCGGAGTGTGATGTTGCCCTTCCTGTGTCCATGAGTTCTCATTGTTCAATTCCCACCTATGAGTGAGAACATGCGGTGTTTGGTTTTTTGTCCTTGTGATAGTTTACTGAGAATGATGTTTTCCAGTTTCATCCATGTCCCTACAAAGGACATGAACTCATCATTTTTTATGGCTGCATAGTATTCCGTGGTGTATATGTGCCACATTTTCTTAATCCAGTCTATCGTTGATGGACATTTGGGTTGGTTCCAAGTCTTTGCTATTGTGAATAGTGCCGCAATAAACATACGTGTGCATGTGTCTTTATAGCAGCATGATTTATAATCCTTTGGGTATATACCCAGTAATGGGATGGCTGGGTCAAATGGTATTTCTAGTTCTAGATCCCTGAGGAATCGCCACACTGACTTCCACAATGGTTGAACTAGTTTACAGTCCCACCAACAGTGTCAAAGTGTTCCTATTTCTCCACATCCTCTCCAGCACCTGTTGTTTCCTGACTTGTTAATGATGGCCATTCTAACTGGTGTGAGATGGTATCTCATTGTGGTTTTCGTTTGCATTTCTCTGATGACCAGTGATGAGGAGCATTTTTTCATGTGTTTTTTGGCTGCATAAATTTCTTTTTTTGAGAAGTATCTGTTCATGTCCTTCGCCCACTTTTTGATGGGGTTGTTTGTTTTTTTCTTGTAAATTTGTTAGAGTTCATTGTAGATTCTGGATATTAGCCCTTTGTCAGATGAGTAGGTTGCAAAAATTTTCTCCCATTTTGTAGGTTGCCTGTTCACTCTGATGGTAGTTTCTTTTGCTGTGCAGAAGCTCTTTAGTTTAATGAGATCCCATTTGTCAATTTTTGCTTTTGTTGCCATTGCTTTTGGTGTTTTAGACATGAAGTCCTTGCCCACGCCTATGTCCTGAATGGTATTGCCTAGGTTTTCTTGTAGGGTTTTAATGGTCTTAGGTCTAACATTTAAATCTTTAATCCATCTTGAATTAACTTTTGTATAAGGTGTAAGGAAGGGATCCAGTTGCAGCTTTCTACATATGGCTAGCCAGTTTTCCCAGCACCATTTATTAAATAGGGAATCCTTTCCCCATTTCTTGTTTTTGTCAGGTTTGTCAAAGATCAGATAGTTGTAGATATGCGGCATTATTTCTGAGGGCTCTGTTCTGTTCCATTGATCTATGTCTCTGTTTTGGTACCAGTACCATGCTGTTTTGGTTACTGTAGCCTTGTAGTATAGTTTGAAGTCAGGTAGCATGATGCCTCCAGCTTTGTTCTTTTGGCTTAGGATTGACTTGGCGATGCGGGCTCTTTTTTGGTTCCATATGAACTTTAAAGTAGTTTTTTCCAATTCTGTGAAGAAAGTCATTGGAAGCTTGATGGGGATGGCATTGAATCTATAAATTACCTTGGGCAGTATGGCCATTTTCATGATATTGATTCTTCCAACCCATGAGCATGGAATGTTCTTCCATTTGTTTGTATCCTCTTTTATTTAATTGAGCAGTGGTTTGTAGTTCTCCTTGAAGAGGTCCTTCACATCCCTTGTAAGTTGGATAATCTACCATCAGAGAATACTACAAGCATCTCTATGCAAATAAACTAGAAAATCTAGAAGAAATGGATAAATTCCTCGACAAATACACCCTCCCAAGACTAAGCCAGGAAGAAGTTGAATCTCTGAATAGACCAATAACAGGCTCTGAAATTGTGGCAATAATCAAGAGCTTACCAACCAAAAACAGTCCAGGACCTGATGGATTCACAGCCAAATTCTACCAGAGGTACAAGGAGGAACTGGTACCATTCCTTCTGAAACTATTCCAATCGATAGAAAAAGAGGGAATCCTCCCTAACACATTTTATGAGGCCAGCATCGTCCTGATACCAAAGCCTGGCAGAGACATAACCAAAAAAGAGAATTTCAGACCAATATCCTTGATGAACATTGATGCAAAAATCCTCAATAAAATACTGGCAAACCGAATCCAGCAGCACATCAAAAAGCTTATACACCATGATCAAGTGGGCTTCATCCCTGGGATGCAAGGCTGGTTCAACATACGCAAATCAATAAATGTAATCCAGCATATAAACAGAACCAAAGACAAAAACCACATCATTATCTCAACAGATGCAGAAAAGGCCTTTGACATAACTCAACAACCCTTCATGCTAAAAACTCTCAATAAATTAGGTATTGATGGGACGTATCTCAAAATAATAAGAGCTATCTATGACAAACTCACAGCCAATATCATACCGAATGGGCAAAAACTGGAAGCATTCCCTTTGAAAAGTGGCACAAGACAGGGATGCCCTCTCTCACCACTCCTATTCAACATAGTGCTGGAAGTTCTGGCCAGGGCAGTCAGGCAGGAGAAGGAAATAAAGGGTATTCAATTAGGAAAAGAGGAAGTCAAATTGTCCCTGTTATGCAGATGACATGATTGTATATCTAGAAAACCCCATCGTCTCAGCCCAAAATCTCCTTAAGCTGATTAGCAACTTCAGCAAAGTCTCAGGATACAAAATCAATGTACAAAAATCACCAGCATTCTTATACACCAATAACAGACAAACAGAGAGCCAAATCATGAGTGAACTCCCATTCACAATTGCTTCAAAGAGAATAAAATACCTAGGAATCCAGCTTACAAGGGATGTGAATTGAAACTTTTTTAAGATTTACGATGATAACAGACTACAAGGGAATTTTTAAAAAATAAGAGATCTGTTGCCTAGGATCATTAAAAATGAGTTAAAATGAGTGCTGGTAACTGTTTTGTTTTGTGGGTACATGTTAGTATGCTGAGACCTAATAGTAGTTGAATTCTTAGATCAGCTGTTTGGGGACAGAGGTGGGACAGAGGTGATTTTCTGGGGGCCATTTACAGAGGGAAGTATCAAAGGAGTTTTTCCACTTTACACTTGACTCTGGACTCTGCCTACTGCAAACTTTGTGAACAGTCATCAGGACTGGGATGGAATGTGTATTTCGTAATGGCATCTGGAGGGGAGAACTGCTGCTCTGAACATCTTTAAGTTTTGTTTGTTTGTTTACTTTATTTCAATAGTTTTGGGGAACAGGTAGTTTTTGGTTACATGGATAAGTTCTTTAGTGGTGATTTCTGAGATTTTGGTGCACCCGTCACCTGAGCAGTGTACACTATACTCAGTGTGTAGCCTTTTATCCCTCACCCCCCGTCCCATCCTTCCTCTCGAGTCTCCAAAGTCTGTTACATCATTCTTATGCCTTTGTGACCTCATAGCTTATCCCCCACTTATGAGTGCAAACATATATTTGGTTTTCCATTAATGAGTTTCTTCACTTAGAATAATGGTCTCCAATTCCATCGAGGTTGCTGTGAATGCCATTATTTCATTCCTTTTTATGGCTGAGTAGTATTCCATGGTATATATATGTGTGTGTGTGTGTGTGTATCTATCTTATTTTTATCTGTCTGTCTGTCTATCTATCTATCTATCTATCTATCTATCTATCTATCTATCGATCTATCTATCTATCTACCACATTTTCTTTATCCATTCATTGGTTGTTGGGCATTAAGGTTGGTTCCATATTTTTCAATTGTGAACTGTGCTTCTATGAACATGCATGTTCAAGTGTCTTTTTCATATAATGACTTCTTTTATTTTGGTAAATACCCAGTAGTGGAATTGCTGGATCGAATGGTAGTTCTGCATTTAGTGGGAATCTCCATTCTGTTTTCCATAGTGGTTGTACTAGTTTACATTCCCACCAGCAGTGTAAAAGTGTTCCCTTTTCACCACATCCACACCAACATCTATTATTTTTGATTTTTAAATTATGGCCATTCTTGCAGGAGTAAGGTGGTATCACATTGTGGTTTTGATTGCATTTCCCTAATCATTAGTGATGTTGAACATTTTTCATATGTTTGTTGGCCATTTGTGTATCTTCTTTTGAGTAATGTCTATTCATGTCCTTTGCCCACTTTTTGATGGGATTATTTGTTTTTTCCTTGCTTATTTGTTTGAGTTCCCTGTAGATTCTGTATATTAGTGCTTTGTCAGATGCATAGTTTGTGAAGATTTTCTCCCACTCTGTGGGTTGTCTGTTTATTCTGCTGATTATTTCTTTTGCTGTGCAGAAGTTTTTTAGTTTAATTAGGTCCCATTTATTTATTTTTGTTTTCGTTGCATTTGCTTTTGGGTTCTTGGTGAATAATTCTTTGCCTAAGCCAATGTCTAGAAGAGTCTTTCTGATGTTATCTTAGAATTTTTATGGTTTCGTGTCTTAGATTTAAGTCTTTGATCTATCTTGAGTTGATTTTTCTATAAGGTGACAGATGAGGATACAGTTTCATTCTTCTACTTGTGGCTTGCCAGTTATCCCGGCACAATTTGCTGAATAGGTTTTTGTTTCTTATTTTGTTTATGTGATGTATCACATTTATTGATTTGTGTATAAACCATCCCTGCATCCCTGGTATGAAACCCATTTTTCGCACTTTATGTTTTTGTATGCTTTGTCGATGGTCAGTTGGCTGCAAGTATTCGGCTCTATTTTGGCTTTATTTTGGGTTTTCTATTCTGTTCCATTGGTCTGCATGCCTGTTTTTATAACAGTACCTTGGTGTTTTGGTAACGATAGCCTTGTAGTATATAGTTTGAAGTCGGGTAATGTAATGCCTCCAGATTTGTTCTTTTTGCTTAGTCTTACTTTCGCTATGCAGGCTCTTTTTTGGTTCCATATGAATTTTAGGATTTTTTTTTTTCTGGTTGAATGAAGAATTACGGTAGTATTTTAATGGGAATTGCAATTAATTCATAGATTGCTTTTGGCAGTATGGTCATTTTCACAATATTGATTCTACCCAATTTGTTGAATAGGTTTTTGTTTCTAATTTTGTTTATGTGATATATCACATTTATTGACTCATCCCTACATCCCTGGTGTGAAACCCACTGGATCATGGTGAGTTATCTTTTTGATATGCTCTTAGAGTCAGTTAGCTAGTATTTTGTTGAAGATTTTTGCATCTTTGTTCATCAGGGATATTGATCTTTAGTTTTCTTTTTTAAATGTCTTTTTCTGGTTTTGGTATTAGGGTGATACTGCCTTCAAAGAATGATTTAGGGAGGACTCCCTGTTTATCTTTTGGAATAGTTTCGGCAGGATTGGTACCAATACTTTTTTAAATGTCTAATGGAATTCAGCTGTGAATCCATCTGGTCCTGGGCTTTTTTTTGTTGGCAATTTTTAAAAATTACTTTTTCTCTCTCACTGTTTGTTATTCATCTCTTCAGAGTTTCTGTTTCTTCCTGGTTTAATCTAGGAGGTTTGCATATTTCTAGGAATTTATCCATCTCCTCTGGATTTTCCAGTTTGTTGTTCACTTAAAGGTGTTCATAGTAGCCTTGAATGATCTTTTGTATTTCTGTGCTATCGGTTATAATATCTCCAGTTTTGTTTCTAATTGATCTTATTTGGATCTTCTCTCTTCTTTTCTTGGTTAATCTCATGGATGGTCCATCTTTTTTTTAATCTTGTCGAACCAGCTTTTTGTTTTATCTCTTCAAGTTTTTAACGTTGATGGAACTCAGTCGGACATTTATGTTATTTTTTAAAAATTCAATGTTGGAATTTAAAATATAACCCAGTGTTTTCTGTTACATTTGTGCATAAATTTGTCCATGCTTCAGAATTGTATTATAAAGACAGTTATTAAGATTTCAAGCAGGTTTCGAGTGGCATCTGTAATTAGGAGGTGGACAGCAATAGGGAATAGAGGAAAAAGCACTGGTTTTGTGAGCCTGTAGGTTTGGGATTTAAATATTAATCCCCCTACCAATTAACTGTATGACTTTAAGCCCTTCAACATTATTTCCTATGAAAAGATATTATGTACTGATGTCCATAACTCTAGTCAGAAAATAACTTTGTCGGTAACCAAAGTGCAGACTTTACCAAAATACTGTCTTGGTTCTGATATTTAACAGATATGCTGACAATGTTAGCAGGAATATTTAACAACTTTTATTTACTACTGATAGATCAAATGGCCAAAATTTAAATTTAGAATCAATGGGAAGAAATAATTTAAATTCAAGCTAAATTTATATTTTCATGCAAAAGAAAACAATAGTTGAAACACTTCTGCATAAAAAACCAGGATTGAACTATGTGAAAGGAATTTTTGATAATTGTTGGTAACACATGCCTTTATCTCATCAATAACCAAGATTGGATATTTTTATTAAAGCTGTTAAAACATGCCCGATAAATATTCCAACAGGAATTTGTGAATTGTACTAGTTACCTAATTGAATTTAGCCAGACTGATTTTCAGTGAATTGCTTCCCCCAAAGGATGTCCTCGGTATTGCCTGCGAACTCTGAGTAGCAGTGATTGAAAACTTTTTAACCATGCAAACCTTCAGAGGTCTCTGAGGACCTAACTTACAAGGTTTTGCTGTAATTGGGGCCATGTCATGAAGTTTTTCTATAAAATAGGCTTCTGTAACTTTTTTACTACTGAGTATTATTTGCCAAGCAGCTGTGTGTAAGTCTTAGCATATGTTTTCTTTTGTATTTTAAGACAATAGGCCTGATGCATTTTTATTAAATATAATAGGTTAAGGAAATGCATAATTTACAAATTTAGGCTCATAGGTGAAAATATATTTATTTACCTCTTTTGACAGCAATTTGTGTTTTCTTAATATTTATAGGAAAACTACTTTGGGGAAGATGACATGTATATGGATTTTGAAGAGGTTATCTCAAGTCCTGTTTTGTCACTGTCAACATCATCCAGCTCTGGGTGGACTGCTGTTGGAATGGAAAATGACAAAAAGGAAAATGAAGGTTCAGCCAAGTCAATTCATCCACTTGCCTTGCGTCCTTGGGATATTACTGTACTTGTTAATTTGTACAAAGTTCATGGGCGTCTTCCTGTTGTAAGTGTTTACACATCAAAGTAGTCTGGAATATATTATAACATCCACCTGTGTATAGACATGAAGCATTCAGCACACACTTAGAAAAAGAAAATCAGATTTAAAACTTCTAAATTTATTCTTTTACTGTTATAAAACTCATGTATTTTCTTCATAATATGATTACTTGATCATTGGTAATTTTTATTTTCTATTTTTCTTCTAATTTAACTTTAGCTCCTTCTTTGCTATTTGTGTAACGTCAGGACATTGTGTCATACCTTGAGTTGTTGGGTTTATAATTAACCTGATGGGTATTAAAGGACTTTACATTTTCTTAGCTTTTATCTCTAGACCCCAGACCAGTCTGGGGCCTTATGGTGGACCTGTTATAAAATGGAGTTTCTGGCTTGACCCTGGGGGTTGAATTATGTAGTTTGGATCTAGCACAGTATCCTGGGTCACTCTAAGGACAACCCGTGGACCTGTTCTGGCTGACATGGAATGATATTAAATTGCCCCAAGAACCCAGGGACTTTGGAGCAGGGCCAGATGAGGTGTGTGTCCGTGTCGCAGTGGGGTGGTGGGGCCGGTGGCCCTCTGTTGCTTAGTGCAGCTAACGATCCTACTGAGGTACAGAATAGTTATTTTTGTCAGTAATCATAGTTTCTCTGTTTTGAAAAACAAATTCTCTTAATCGTGACAGATGTGATTTTTATTTTCCTGTACTTCCTTACTTTTTGCCTTTTCTGCATTTCAACTATGCTATTTCGTTTGACTGTAGCATGGAACTACTGATGGTCCCGAATGCCCTACAGCTTTCTTGGAAAGACTATGTTTTGAAATGAAAAAAGGATTTAGGGAGACCATGCTGCAACTTATCCTGTCACCCCTGAATGTGTTTGTCAGTGATAACTATCAGGTAAGGTGAAAATGAAATGTGGTGGAGACATAGAGATTTATTATTAATATTTATTGGGTTAAAACAATGTATTAGCTTCTGTGCATGGACTTTGTAGCTCTTTAAGTTGGAGACTTTTAAGTTAACTGTATTAAGAAGTTTTTGTATGTATGTTTATGTGTATGAGAGTTGTTTCAAGAATCTCAATTTTCTTTTGCTGCTCCCTATTTCTGTGATCCCAATTATATTTTATACCTTTGCTATTATAATAGAAATGGAAATAAATACTTTCTCAAATATTTATGGAAGGGAAAAGTTAACTATATAAAATGTTGGTAGGTTCTATTGAGTATCACAGCATAAATGTTAATATTAACCAGTACCATAATATTTTAAAACGTGTGTATCTACATGATCAATGATTTATTCTTATTCATCTAATGTAAGATACTTTGTTAATTCCTTCAAGATACCTCTGGGCTCTTTTAAAAGAGAACCAATGATATTCATCAAGTGAGAATTTGAGAATGTATTACATTTCTGGGTAGAATATAATTTTATTTTTTTTCATGCCAAATGGCTTTCCGTGGCACCTACCACCACTTTATATGCCCCTGTCTTACTTTTAATCAAGTTGTGTGATTTAGAAATATAAATGGAACTTAATACAAGACAAAGTAAAATTATAAATGGGAAGATGAATCTGACACCCAGAAATCATCAATGAATGACCATTTATTATGATTATATGTAGTAACTGATCATTTTATTTAAAATAGCATATCTCTTTTTCATTCTTTTTCTGTCACGACTATATTTTTCTTCATGGAATTTAATTTTTCATACATATATTTGATATATATGAGATCATATTAGCTAAAACTTAATATGTGCTAGGCATTGTTTTTGTTTTGCCACAGAATGTGCGTTTCAGGTTTTAAACTTTTATTTTGAAATAATTATAGTTTCACAGGAAGTTACAAAGATCAGAGTGATCCTGTGTGTACTCTTTACCCAGTTTTTTTCCATGGTAAAGTTATTTTACATAATTATAGTATCAAAACAAGGAAACTGACGTTGATACAATGTGTGTGCGTAGTTCTAGGTCTTCTTATCATGTGTAGATTCATGTAACCACCAAAATGAAGATACAGAACTATTCTGTCATCACAAAGATCTCACATAACACATTATTTTAACTTGCCATATTAACCTTAAAAAAAAAAAAAAAAAAACTTGTCCTCCTCTCTATAATTAGTAGGTCATTAGAATTGGTTGTTTTTTATTCTGGGAGGCAGGTATGTGGAGAGGAAGCCCATCTCCCTTTTTCGGTCTATTAAGGAAATTAATAAAAGGAAAAGGGAAAGTCTTCTATGGATGAGCTCTGAGAATCTTAGATGACTATCCCTGGTTTTTTATGAGTACCTGGTAACACTTCAGCTTTTAATCACTGCACTTTTAAAAGGCTTTTCCAGACATAGAAAACATTTTATTGAGCTGATTATGAATGTTCACATTAATTCTTATTATAGAGGTATGGCAAACTTGTAGAGAGACTGAATTATAAAGTATGACTTATTTGGGGATTAGAGAAGGAGTTCGTGGAGTAGAGATATCAAGGTCAAAGTAGAAGTACTAGTGATAATTCATTTCCCCGATTGTTGACAACTTACCCCAAAGACAAAGATACCATATATATCCTCTTGGAATTTGCTTGTCTACTTACCTTGTTTACATTCTATAGTGTTGACACGACTATTCCTAAGAATTTTTTTCTTCATCTGTTGTTATATTATCTAATGTTCTTTCACAGTGAGAAGGTTCACACTGTGTCTACTCCCAAGGCTCAAATCTGGGTTACCCACTTGTAGTTTATCCTGGGTAGCATCAGTCTCTTAACTCAAGGCTTCAAGATGAAGGATCTAAGGTGACTGATGGACTACTGTGTCCCATTATGAAACTATGCACTTTTTACTTTGTGGTCATCTTATGTATTAGTTTCATAGGGATGCCATAACAAAGTATCCTATACTAGGTGACATAAAAGAACAGAAATTTATTCTCTCACAGTTCTGGAGGTTCAAAGTCCTAAATCAAGGTGTTGGCGGGGTCACATTCTGTCTGAGCTGTAGGGGAAGATCCTTCCTTGCCTCTTCTTAGACTCTGGTGGTTGCTAGCAATCCCTGGTATTCACTCAAATTTCTGCCTCCATCTCGACTGGCTGCCACTCTTTCTCTGTGCCTGTGTGTCCTACTTTCTCTCCTCTTATAGGGATACCAGTCATATTGGATTAGGGCCCACCATCATTGTAACCTTATCATAACCTAATTATATCCACAAAAATCCTGTTTTCAAAAAAGATCATATTCACAGGTTCCAGGGCTTCAGACTTGAACATACATTTTTGAGGGATGCCATTCAACCCACAAATGATGCAAACTGCAATAAAATTTAGAATATAATATTTATTGGTTTATCATGTAAGCTATACCTTAGGAAAGCCCAAGATCCACATGTAATTTTGAGATTAAAAAATCTCATAAAAATCTTATACTGAGAATTATTGAGTCTCAGTGTCAGAAGATAACTTTCTTGACCACTCTCCCCAGTTCCCTCAGTAAAAAAGGTAAGGAAATTAATGCCTGGAGAAGTCAGGTGATTTTATATAAAGTCACACAGCTTGGATGAAAATAAAATGAAAAATTGGATCAGAAGAGCTTCTAGAGTGATAATTGTAGTCACAATTTGAATTTTTTTAAAAAAAGTTTCTTATGAATTAGAGTTAGCCCTTATCCTTAAAAAAAATTTTTTTAAGACTGTTTCCCAACATATATTGAAAGCAAAGAACACTAACCCTGTGAGATAGCCTAGACATACATGAAGAGGACTACTGTAATAAAACTAGGTTGGGAAATAATCTGTGAACTGCCTCAATGTATACTGGTATGTTGAAGGTTCTGTGAACACTTGCTGTGAAGAAATCTGTCTACTCAGCAGCATCTACTTTTTGTGGTCACTGTTAGGTGCAGTGATACTTGGTACATAAGGCAGAAATGGTTATTAATGAACCTGGGGGAGAAGATAAATATTGAGAACATTAAAATTAAGATAAATAATTTCAAGTATAAAAAGTGCCACAAGGTGAGGTAGGCAGTGCTCTGGTAGCATTTAATGGTCTGGAGGCAAGAACAGGATCAGATTTGTATGTTTAGAAGATCTCTGTGATTACTCATAGAGTATGGAGCAGAGATATAAAAAGTTAATGCCTTGGAAAGGTCCTGGCAAGAGGTGATACTATTTGGACCAGGATGAGGGCACTGAAGATGAAAAAAAGTCAATGCATTTGTGAGAGACTGGGAGGTAGATTTAACAGAAATTGGTGACTGATCAGTAGGGCATTTCCAAACTTATTTGATTCTTTATTCTTAATAATATGTGGAACTAGTGTTCCATGAAATAATCTGTGTTATGGCATATCCTTTATTTCTCTGAATATGTCAGAAATGTTCCCTTTGAAATACATGCTGCTTTTTAGTAGTGAGTATGAAATTATTCTCTGTAAGGTAAAACTTTCCTTGTATTTACATAGTCCTCAGAATCTGTATGGAAGTTTACTTTTCCCCACCATTCTTCATTGTTTGGTCTTAATGGTCTGTGTTCTTCAGTGTTATCTTCCTTTTAAAAAATATTTTAATCTCATGATTCTTAGATTTCTTACAAAAGACTGGTCTGTTGTATTCCCTGTCAGAGTACTACTGTAGTTTCTTGTTATTCATAAAGGCAGTTACCAATCAGAGATCTGTCTACTTTTTAGGACTCAGCTATCTTGCTTTTTATAATAATTGGGCTCTCATAGGTATTGTTCATTAAAGATGCTTAACTCAGAATACCTCTGTGGGTACAAGGTTGTGTTAGGAGCTTGTGGATTCTGAAGCCTTATAGATGGCATGATTTTATTGTTCATCTCTGCAGGGGGTGTGGGGGGAAACAACTAGAAATTATAATGTGATTTTCTTATACATTTTACAGTCTCATCATTATTGTTTTCAGCAGCGACCCCCTGTGGATGAAGTACTCAGGGAAGGTCACATCAATTTGTCAGGTCTCCAGCTGAGAGCACACGCTATGTTCTCAGCAGAAGGTCTTCCTTTGGGAAGCGATTCCTTAGAATACGCATGGTTAATTGATGTGCAGGCTGGAAGTCTTACAGCTAAGGTCACAGCACCACAGGTATGGTTTTCAGAGTACTATCTCCTGACTTATTTTCTTTTTCCTTTCTCTACCCACCTTCTCAAGAATAACTTGTATGCCTGTTTGAATGTTCATTGCATTTCCACTGATGGCATTCTGATGGGAGTCATTCTTGCCATTCAGAATTTTAGTTATAGGTGAGTCAGAGACAAGTTTCACTTTTCTGAGCCACATATAATTTGTTGGGTGTAATGTGTGTAGATCTATATAATATTTCAAAGAATTTGAGACTTTCTTTGGTAAAAATTCAGGATGAGTACTTTTCTAGAAGTCATTAATATATTATTAAAATTATATTACTTGGCCCTCCATTGTTGGAAAAATCTTATTTTTCTACTATATGGAGTAATTTTCTAAGAACTTTGTTTTCTTACATATGTTTAAAGTAGGATTTGAAAGTAGCCCTTATGATGCTACGGATTAGGTAATAAGGTTCTTTGCTTGTTATGTCCCAAAGCAAGATTACATCATTTGTACCTGCTGTTAGTGATGTGCATAATAGTTTCAAAAAATAAAAGTGAATTTACTGGTAAGTAAGTCTGGTCTAGAATTCTAGATGTGATCCTTTTGGATAAATTCTCCCCCACCACCCCTTTCACTTAATCCTTAGAAGGCACAAAAGCCTTAATATAATATTTGTATCTAATTGGCCACTGAAGTTTACTTGAATTGCCGTATTATTGTAACATTTCACCGGAGTCATGTATTTATTATAATATGAATGCTCATCTTGATATTTCAAAAGACTGGAATTTGATAGGAATGTTACATACTCAATTTTGATAAAAAGTTATAGAATGGGTATAAAACATGTAATTTAGAGGTAGGTAGTAGCAACAAGAAAGTAATAAAGAACCTAGATGCCCTTCATACCTGGAAGAAATCATCAGAGGGTAGCAAAAATTAATATTCTAGAAATGGTGAGAAAATGAATAGAATTGAAAAGGGATATTTTGGAGTTGAACGTCATCTCAATATAATATTAGAATGTATAATGATATTTAAAAAAATATGTGAAAAGAAATGCATAATGGAATGTATAAAAATGGATGAAAAGCAATAGTCATTGCTCACTGGCCTTGTAACTGTCCTCTCCTTATTATCTCCCATTTCCCATCCCTAAGTATACAAGTAAAAACTGAAATTTTTCAGTTTCCAAAGCAGCTTGTTCCTTAAGAAGGGAATAAAGCCATGCTGACCCTGCAAGACTGGGTACAATTCCTTTATTCTAAGGACTGCTAGAATCTTACATGTTTATAAATTGCCTTTATAAGGTAAAACATTTCTCTTTCTTCTGCATAAAATCTTGGCATCACTGTTTGCTGCACAGTTCATGAATCTGTAGGTACTTTTATGTTTATTCCATTCTCTGTATGTTTTAAAAGTAAAATTTATATTTTCCAAGAGTTTAAATTATGTACTTATTTGGGGGGATAATGTCATGTGTATCTATCCCTCAATGTTTTTAACAGCTCTAATCAATTAAGGTTTTTTTTTTTTTAAACTGAAGATTTGAAGAATTATGATATATGCTTACTTAAGCTTCTATTTACATAAACAAAAGTGCTTTAATCTTCAAAATACCTGGTCTTAAAAAAATTGTAGCTCAATGTGATATTTAGATACTTTTTCACATAAAAGTTTGGTTTATGATTGGAGAATTTTAGGTGCTTTTCTATGTGGAGATTTCAGTTAGCTATATAAGAGGGAAGATATATAACCTTGAATGAAAGGATTTGCGTTAAAAGTTGCTGAAGTGAAATTTTTCAGTTGAAATGAGTTTTCATTTTGACAATGCATTTTGTCATTCATAAAGGAAAAGTAACATAAGCATATAAATGATATTAAAGGTAGAAAAAAATCATTGGCTAACAAGTTGCTTATTTAGCAGAAGTTTTAAGACAGTGTTTGGGTTCTTTCAAGCTACGTTAACATTCTTCAGAAGCTTTTGAACTCTAAACACTTGTTTAGAATGCTAACAGTGTTGTCAACTTGTCACTGATTATCTGTAGCTGGCGTGCCTTTTGGAGTGGGGACAGACATTTGTTTTTCATGTGGTATGTCGGGAGTATGAACTGGAAAGACCAAAATCAGTAATAATATGTCAGCATGGAATTGATCGTCGGTTCTGTGAATCCAAGGTATGTTAACAAATATGTTAGCAATATTATAAACATTTATGAATTTTAAAAAACGGAATATTGAGATATCAGCTTCAAGTCAAATACACATAGCCATGAAGCAAACTAGTTTTTTCAGTTAATAAAATTATTTTTTAAATTCTTAGCCATTTTAGTTTTAAGTATCTAAAATATGAGGTAATTATTAAAACATACAAATTTAAAAATAAACAGAATTATAAAAATTATATTTTGCTTACATTTTTACTGTTAACATTCATGTCATATTGCATTATTATACTTGTTGAGATGTGGCTATATATTTATGTAGAATATTTAGAAATTGAAGCAAAGAGAAGGTTGAATTCTTCATATGACATGGTTTGCAGACCACTCTGGACATGCCATTTCTCCCATAATGTAATAGCAAGGTTGGTCATTTGCCAGGTTTCCTGACTCCACATGTTACGCTCTTTTCACAACATTGTGCCACCTTCATTAAGGGTCATTACAATATCTTCACAAGGGTTGCAAAAAGTAGATGGTAATCCCTAAAACCATGTGCAGTGGCAATGAAATGCATAGTATTATTGTGCAATAAATACCCTCCCTTATGAATTTGGGGAGGGAGGCATTTTCTTCCCCTGATTTTGGAAGCATGGTTATTTCAGAAAATCTGGAAAGCACGGCTGTTTCAAAAAAGGAAAATAACTTACCCTGGTTCTACAACACAGTGGTTAACAGCTTAGTTTTTCTTTCTAGTTCTTTCCTGTATGTGTCTTTCCTTTTTTGTTCTTCTGCTATACAAATTATATTTGTTTGCTGTTATATTACTGTGAATTGAAAGTAGTTCATCCTACTTTTATGTCCAAAAAAAATCTGTAACACATCCTTATATATTGACAATAAAGGAAACAGCTGTACTTGGTGATAAAATTATTTTTTTTCTTATTATAAACACATTGCCAGGCTCCGCAGAATTGGTTCCTTAGTCATAGGTCAGGCAGGCAGTTTTTTATGGATAATACACACATACCTTTAGGTGCCTCCCCCTCCTTTTTCTTTTTCTTTTTTTAACTTAAAGTTTGTATGTTGCATAAAAATTTTTTTTTTTTTTTTTTTGAAACAGAGTCTCGCTGTGTCACCCAGGCTGGAGTGCTGTGGCGCCATCTCGGCTTACTGCAAACTCCGCCTCCTGGGTTCATGCCACTCTCCTGCCTCAGCCTCCCTAGTAGCTGGGACTACAGGCGCCCGCCACCATGCCTGGCTAATTTTTTGTGTTTTTAGTAGAGATGGGGTTTCACTGTGTTAGCCAGGATGGTCTCGATCTCCTGACCTCGTGATCCGCCTGCCTTTGCCTCCCAAAGTGCTGGGAATTACAGGCGTGAGCCACTGCGCCCAGCTCTTAAATTTTTAAAAATAAGTTTCATTGAGGCATAATTTACAGTAAATTCATCCTTTTAAAGTTGTACAGTTTTAGTTTTGACAAATGCTGTATATACCTGTGTAACTATTACCACCAGTGAAGATATAGAACATTTCTATCACCTTAGAAAATTCCTTTGTGTGTCTTTGCAGTCACCCCCTACCTCAGGCAACTACTGATCTCCATTCTGTCACTTTAGTTTGTTTAGGTCTATTTTTGTCCAGAGGAAATATATCCTTATAGAGTATTGACGACACTGTAAGACACCTGTTTCTAGTTCTGGCTCTGCCACTATGAGCATTTTCATGCTATTGGGCCAATAATTTACTCAGGGCTGCCATCTCTTCAAGAAATTTATTGATGTAGGTGATATATACATTTTCTTCTAACCTAAACATCATAAAAATCTGTGTTTTAGTAGTAAAATAAAATTAATGTGGATTGTCTTAGATATCATATTTACAGTTAATATATTTGTGTGTGTGTGTGAAAATACATCTGTGTGTATGGAGTACCTGTAAGAAAACCTTACAACTCTAAACTCATACAATTCTTGTAAACCTGTGACACTGTTTTACTTTTCACTTTACTTTGCTTATCCTCTCTGAGTTTCAATAAGAAGTTGTATATGTATTGTCCATTAGACTTGCTACTTGCCCCTTCTGAATGAAAATGGTGCATACTTATTGTTTTCTAATGTATAGTTTTCTAATTGATAACACTTTAACTGCTGATTTCATTTATTATTATAAAAGAATGAAATTAGACTGATTTTTAAAAAATACATCAATAACTAGATTTTTTGTGTTTATTTAAAGAAGATGACTTAAGTGTCAAAATAATAAGTTGATGGTGATGATTTAGATGTACAATCCTTTTTTATTTTAGTTGAGTTGTATTCCTGGGCCTTGTCCAACTTCAGATGATTTGAAATATACTATGATTCGTTTAGCAGTAGATGGAGCCGATATTTACATTGTTGAGCATGGTTGTGCTACAAATATAAAGGTAAGTGTTTTGCTTGGCTGCTGTAGTGCTTTTTCGTTTTTACTAAACCAAACCTCTATTTCTTGAAATAAAACACATTTATAGTTTGTCATCTCACAGACTGCCACAAAATTTTAGGAGAAAGCTTTCTATTTTTTACTAATCCATGTTCTCTTCCAGTATTATTTTTTTTAAGGCATACTTTCACCAGTTATTTACTCTAACTGAGTTATTATAACATTGCTTTATGGGAGGGATATAAAATAGTAGGTTGCTTTTATTTCAAGGATATAAACTGGTTGTGCTTTTAAATGATTTGATTTTTGAATGTCTTTAGGATTCATACATTTATATTTTCTGCCTGGCTCTTGAAAACATTTGTTTCCCACTCTTTTATGGATTGTAGTGTAAAATCAAGCCTTGTTAAGTTTCTATGATTTTATTGTTTACTTCTCTTGTTCGCCTGTGGATTTCTGCTTTTTTCCTTTTATCCTCTTTTTAAAAAATTGTCTATTTTTGTTTTTATTTTGTTTAACTTTTCTGTTTCCTTCTTGTCCCTTTCCCATTTTTTCCCTTTTTTATTTCTTTTTCCTTTATTTTCTCCTTCCATTTATGTTTTACTCTATTTGAAACGATCACCTATTCAGTAGTTTTGGCTAAGCTACTTAAAAATACAGAAATTACACTTTTGTTTCATTTTCTTCATTCAATTTTAGATGGGTGCAATTCGAGTTGCAAACTGTAATCTCCACAATCAGTCGGTTGGGGAAGGAATCAGTGCTGCAATTCAGGATTTTCAAGTGAGACAGTACATTGAGCAATTAAATAATTGCAGAATTGGACTTCAGCCTGCAGTGCTACGGAGGGCCTATTGGCTTGAAGCTGGGTCAGCCAATTTAGGACTTATTACTGTTGATATTGCTTTAGCTGCTGACCATCATTCTAAACATGAGGCACAAAGACATTTCTTAGAAACTCATGATGCCAGAACTAAGAGGTAAGTGAAAATGTTAAGAATGGCAGTAGTCTCCTGTTCAGATGAAAAAAACTAGATAATTATAGAGGAAATTCTACTGAGAGAATGGACTAAGAATATTTTAAATAAAGACCTAATATGATTGTGCTGCTGCACCTCAATGAATATATAAGGACCTGATATTTAAGTAAATACATATCTTGTCTCTGGTGATGGTGTAGTTGTTGGAAATAACATTATTTTCTGATGTGTTTCTAAGTCTATACCATGTATGCCAACAGTGAAACAAGTTTACGTTACGGTCCCCAAATAACGTTTTTTAAAGTGCTACATTTTCTCTCTCACCACAGCTCTCCACTTTCAAGTCATCATTCATTCCTAGAAATCACAGTAGTACTATCGTCTACTGTATAAAACTCCTTTTATGGGCCTTCAGAACTGCAAGGAAGACTAAGAGTACTCAGGGCTATTTCCTTGGTCCTTAGGAAATTATTATTATATATGATTTAAAAAATTGCCAGCGCCTCTTACTGAATCACTTCTATTTAAAATGACAGTGTGACTTTTTCCATCCCCATCTTCCCCATTGTATATTTAATATGTGCTAATTCCAGAAATATAGGAAACTATTAAGAAACAAAAGAAAATAATGATCATAACCCCACCACATGAAATTTTATCTCCAGGATTTTGCTGGGTTTTTTTTTAATGCTTGAAATCATCCTGTATATACAGTTTAAAATTCTGCATGTTTGTATTAAACTTATATGCCAAGTATCTGGCCACATGATTAAACATTTTATAAAGATCCTTTTAAACAAATGATAATACATTACCAAAAAGACACAACATGTTTTATTTAGCCATTGCCCTTACATTAAATATTTAGATTGTTTCTAAATTTCCCATTATAAATGATAGAGGAACATTTTTGCACATAAAATATTTTCCCATGCTTTCTGGCTGTTTCCTTTAGATAATTTCCTGGAAGGGAGTATGAATGAGTTGAAAATTAAGACTTTTCATATGCATTCCCAAATTACTTGCCAGAAATTAATTTCAGTTTATATCCCCAATGGCGTTTTAGCTAGTCCCTGTCACCCTGCACCATTGCTACCTTTTGAGTGTTTTCTCTTAAGTGAAAAGTGGCATCTCTTTATTTTGCATTTATATATTTCTGAAATTAATACTTTAAAAACCATGTTTGTTAGCTGTTTCGATTTCTTCGCTTGTGAATTGAATGTTTATATTCTGTGTACATTTATTTACTGAGGTCTTGGTGGTTTTCCATTTTTAAGAGCTCTTTATAGATGATCACCCTTTTTGTGATCTCTGTTGCTAGTAGTTTACAGTTTGTTTTATCTTTTAATTTTGTTTTTATTTTCATATATGACTTTAATTTTATGCATTCAAATATGTCAGTTACTAATTTGAGAAAGCCATTCTTTTGCTAGTAATCAAATAGCATTTGTATTATTTTTTTCTTTTCCTTTTTCTTGTCAACATATAAAACTCGAATCCCTCTGGATTTTATATGGGGTGCGTGTGTATATTATTCTAGGTAAGGAGATAAATCGACATATTCATTTCTCTGTTTAACAAAATGTTCACTGTTATCTGTTAACTTTCCCAAAAGAACTTGGGAACCATTTTTCTGGTTAAAAAAAGAAAATCTCTTGAGATTTTTATTGATATTACATTAATCTTTTAAATTAATTGAGGAAGATTTGACATATATCTGAGTATGAAAGCTCATGTATGAAGAATATTTTGTAAAATAAATTGGATTTCTTTGTTATATATTGCGCAGGAGGCCACTTAGTGTGAACCAAATGCCTGTCTTTGATTAGGTTAGGTGGTAGAGCAAGGTGCTAATGGAACTAAGGAGGTTGCTTCAGGTGACTCAAGTTGCTCCAAGTAGCTCATTTAGGTTGGTTTCAGTGCTGTAGCTTGTCAAAAATTGTGAAGAGTCTGGGGTTTTTATCTCTCTTACGAGTTAACAAGTTAGCTGTTACAATTTCATGGATGCTGGAAAAATACACAAAACTTCTGATCAGAGACTATATTACAGCCAAAGCGGTAGCCAGTCACGTGTGGGCAGGTTGGTTCCCTGTATCCCCCCAAGTAGAGTTGCCAGAGAAAATACAGGATGCCTAGTTAAATTTAACTTTCAGATAAACAACAAAACACATTTTAATATAAGTTTGTCCCACATATTGCATAGAACAAACTTATTTTTGTTTGTATTTTATTCGCTAAATCTAGCAACTCTGTCCCTGAATCCTATAGGGGATAACGTGGTCCCAGCTACTTGGGAGGCTGAGGTGGGAGAATCACTGGAACCTGGGAGGCGGAGGTTGCAGTGAGCCAAGATTGCACCACTGCACTCCAGCCTGGGCAACCGCTGTCTCAAAAAAAAAAAAATAAATAAATAAATAAAGCCCCATCATGATGAATATGTGCATAAAGTAGATTTACGTTACAGAAGAGGAACACTGAACTTAGGGAATCTTACTATTTTTATAGTAAGTGGAAGCAAGCCTACTCTTTTCCAGAGAGAAAGATTACCTCAACCCTCAAGGTTTCTTGCTCCAAACACAACCCTGTGAAATAGCCTGGACAGAGCTTGCATTCATGGCATACCCAGCAGGAACATACAGGGATTCCTAGGACTCATGACGATTTGCCTCTCCCCACATGGTAACTCACTGACCTTCAGCTTTGGCTGCCTTTGTGCATATTGGATTCCCTGGAGTTTTAGAGAAATGTATATTCTTTTCTGATATTACTGGAAAAGCTACTGAATACATAGGCCATTAGTTCCATTAGATTAATGTTTTTTAAAAATATGGCTCCCTGGCTGGGCGTGGTGGCTCACACCTGTAATCCCAGTACTTTGGGAGGCCGAGGCGGGTGGATCACGAGGTCGGGAGATCGAGACCACGGTGAAACCCCGTCTCTACTAAAAAAAAAAAAAATATATATATGGCTCCCCAACCACCAGCATCAACATCTCCTTAGAACTTATTACAAATATACATAATCAGGCCTTCCCAGACCTCAATCAGAAACTCTGGAGGTGAAGCCCAGCCACCTACAGTTCAACGAGCCATTGAGTTGATTCTAATACAAGCTAACGTTTGAGAACTAGTGCATTGGATTATGCAAAGATAGGAAAGGAGAGCTAACGTTTGTTGTGTAACTTGTGTAGTCCACATTTTGCATCTCAGGTGCTTTACACGTGTTATGCTATTTTATCCCCACAATGATCTTTAATTAGATATATCATACCATCATTTTGCAGATGAGGAAACTGAGGCTCAGAGATGTTAACTTGTCTGAAGTTGTAGAGTTAGTAAGTGGCACAGCTAGAATTTGAACTCAGGTCTAGAGGACTCAAAGCCATGCATTCTACCAAACTTTTGCTGTGGAAATGAAGTAAAAAAATGTCTATTGTGTATTTAAGTTCTTTTATTTTTGATGGTGTTTTAAGATACCTTTGCTGCTTGACTTAATACTTTAAAATACAGAAGTGATTTGAAATGGATAACATCTGACCAATGTAATCTCAAGTTCCCCCTCATCTTAAGGCCTACTCATACATTTTTCCGTCTGTCTTCTCTAGATAGATGTTCCACTTCTAAGTTGTTTCACCTTATCTCTAATGTCTCAGATGTTACTTTTTCAAAGATTCTTCCTATTTTCTTTGTCACAACACCCTGTTTACCTCATAGCACTTAATAGAATTTATGATTAGTTATTATTTTCTTGTTTATTTTTTGTCTTTGCCTCTGTATTGTAAACTTCATATGGATAAGGACTATATCAGTTTTGCTTAGCATGACACTAGGCACTTAATAGATATGTTCAAGAAATATAAATTAATGAATGTAAAATGAAGTTGATCATGCCTATTCTGTTTCCCTGTGAGGGTTTTGAGAATCCAAGGTGATAATACATGTAAAAATGCTTAGAAAAATAGGCTGTAAATATGAGGGGATTTTATTAAAGTAAAAAAAAAAGGAATAAAGGTATATCTCACAGATTTATATTATATAATATTTTTTAAGAAAAGAGGGGAGTTAATAAATAGTGACAGACCTATGAGTCAGTTATACAGAACCTGAAGTTTACATACATTTTTAATACTTTATGTGTAGTCCTTATTACAAAGGAGTAGACCATTTTATTGAGAAATAATTTCTTAGTTGCTCCATATTTGTAATTTTTTAGTGTTTTAAATTGCAGTGTGAAATAGGCCCTGAGATGTTAAAGGTAATGAGCTATCAAGCATAATCTATACTAATGGTTTTTTTGGATTAATGTCTTAAAATTTTAGTGTTTTTGAGAATGTTTACTACATTCTAAAACTGGACTTAAATGTCTGATTTTTATATTTGCTTTTTTCTTTAATGCTTTGGGCTTTTTGATGTATGCCATATCTGTATTATTATTGATTCTGCTTATCTCCATCCATCTCACTTGCCTCTGGTAAGACTATATTTTTCAGAAAGGCAAATGATTAAAAAAAAAACACAGTGGGAATAAACCTTTGTGTTTGTGTTTACTTTGTCATTTAAAAATATTTACAATTAACTTATATTTAATTATCTATCAAAAAGTTTTTTATTTCTTAATGATTTTTTTTTTATGTTGTTGTTTTTTGTTTTCTTTTGGGGTCTGTTTAGGTTGTGGTTTTTATGGCCAGACGATATCCTGAAGAATAAGAGGTGTAGAAACAAATGTGGTTGTCTCGGTGGCTGCAGATTCTTTGGTGGCACAATAACTGGCCTAGATTTCTTCAAACTTGAAGAGTTGACACCTTCCAGTAGCTCTGCATTTTCAAGCACAAGTGCAGAGTCTGATATGTATTATGGACAGTCTCTGCTACAGCCTGGAGAATGGATAATTACTAAAGAAATTCCCAAAATTATAGATGGTAATAAAATGTTTTGTCACTTGTGCTAATTGTTTACTTTATCACTATGCCATTTTGAGAGAAATTCAGTGTTAACTCTGTTCAACTCAATTTACTTTGTGTGATGTTATGAGTAGGGTTTAATATAATCCACCTTTGTTTTGCACATGACTTAACTAAAGCCAGATAAAACTAGTGATTTTTTCGGAGTTACACAGGGCAGAAGTAGGTCTCCTGTTCAGATCTTCTGTTGTTGACGTGGGTGGCTCTCCTCACAGAGTTTTTTCTAAATATTTCCTTACATATTAGCATTTTCCTGTAGCACAGCATCCAGATAAATACTTAGGAATAGCTGTACTTGAAGGTAACAATTGTTGCACCAGCTTTCTTTTATAGGAAAACTTTTGGATAGTAATATTTATATTATTGGCCCCCATGTCACCAATTATATTTGCAAAGTATTTTCCTTATCAGTAAAATTAAACATGTCAAGAAAAGAACTCTGGTTTTAGAATCTTTAGCATAACTCTGGCTGGGCGCGGTGGCTCACGCCTGTAATCCCAGCACTTTGGGAGGCCGAGGCGGGCAGATCACGAGATCAGGAGATCGAGACCATCCTGGCTAACATGGTGAAACCCCACCTCTGCTAAAAATACAAAAAATTAGCCAGGCGTGGTGGTGGGTGCCTGTAGTCCCAGCTACTTGGGAGACTGAGGCAGGAGAATGGCGTGAACCCGAGAGGCGGAGCTTGCAGTGAGAGGAGATCACGCCACTGCACTCCAGCCTGGGCGACAGAGCGAGACTCCGTCTCAAAAAAAAAAAAAAAAAAAAAAAGAATCTTTAGCATAACTCTGCAAATACACCAGTTTGCTATGAGCAGTAAAGAGTGGCTTTAAGTGTATTATATTTAGATTTACCTAGAGTCTTTTCTCCAGACACTTCAGAAACAGATTTTTCCTCTGGATTTTTTTAGTTGTGTGTTCCTATGATTCAGTGCAATATTTACTGTTTAAGTTGCCATGCTGTGAAGATGTTAAATGTAGAAAAGTCTTGATACTTCACGAATATTTAGCCATTTCCCCTTAATTAATTTAAAAATATTAATTTGCCTTTGCCTTTTATCAGTACACACAAAAAAGATAGGAAAGGGGTAATTTTACCTTTAAGAGTTGATCAGATTGCTTTCCCATGTATAGGAGCTCTTAGAGGAAACAGCTGGACTACATATACTAAATTCCTAAATGATTTTTTTACTGAGTAGTAGTAAGTGTGCACAAGTTATTTTAAGGTCATTGTACTTTGGCAGGTTTGCTAGAATGACAGCAGATTATCTTATAAAATCAGCAAACATCAAAACTTCTTGGCATTTAAGTGATAAGATAGATTGTAATAATTTAGCTGTCTTCTTATGTAACTTTTTTATATTTGAATAATGTTCATTTTTAAAGGTTTACACTGGCATTTTCTCATTTAATCCCTAAGCTGCCATGTAAAGTGGACATTATCCTTGTTTTGTAGTAAGGAAACTGAGGCCTGTCACTAAGACTGAGTTGCATGAAGTGATATAGCCAAGTATGGCTGAGAAGAAACTCGAATCAGGGCCATTGAAGCCACTTTGTTGTTCTCTCTAATGTGCTACAACTGGTGCTAATTATAAAGATTGCTTGATTTTCAAAGATTAACCATCACAAACTCAAGAAAGAATATTTGCAGGGAATTTATACATGATATGAAAGGAGGAAAATAGTAAATTCTCTTTCTAACATTGAAGAAAGTAAAATTCTTTTTTTTTTTTTTTTTTTGAGACGGAGTCTCGCTCTTTCACCCAGGCTGGAGTGCAGTGGCGCGATCTCGGCTCACTGCAAGCTCCGCCCCCCGGGTTCACGCCATTCTCCTGCCTCAGCCTCTCCGAGTAGCTGGGACTACAGGCGCCCGCCACCACGCCCGGCTAATTTTTTGCATTTTTAGTAGAGACGGGGTTTCACCGTGGTCTCGATCTCCTGACCTCGTGATCCGCCCGCCTCGGCCTTCCAAAGTGCTGGGATTACAAGCGTGAGCCACTGCGCCCGGCTGAAAGTAAAATTCTTATAATGTATAATAGGAAGTGTCTGTATCTCTTGGTGATTCTCTTAGTAGTGGGTTGTAATTGCTGAATTGCCATAAGTTTCTCGTCCAGGGAAGCTTGGAAATAACCCCTACATATGTACCTGAGTTTCTGATTGTTGAGTCTTCCAGGAATGGAGTACAGATGCAGTGTCAGGATAAAATCAAGGAGGGCATATGGGTAGAATTAAGGATCTACTTGGAAGGCCAGTGAACACTATGTTCCTGTATCACTTAGAAGCGAATCAAGACCATTTTTTCTTTTGACTTTCATTGCTCTATTTTACATTTGTGGTAGTAGAAGTAAATAATATTATATTTTAGGTTTACGACTCTTACCCCTTGAATGCCACTGCATTCTGTTCACAGAGATGTTTTCTCCATTAGCGGATTTACTTTTTTTGGCTAAAACAGGGATGGTAGGAGGAGAGGGGAAGTTAAGCAAGAGTTATTTTTTTTGGATCTAGGCAGCTATAGAATTCTCTTTTTATTTCCCCCAGCCCCTCAATTTATATAACACATCACAGAGCTCTTTATGAAACTCTGAAACAGTGGTGTTTCACTCTGATCCTAACGTTGTTATTTATTCATTCATAAAATCATGTATTGAGTGCCTTCTGTGTATGAGGCATTGTTCTAGGCACTGGAGGTACATCAATGAATGAAAAATGATACAGTCCCTGTCAACATTGAACTTTTAGAGCAAAAGGGGAAAAATGCTTAAAATAAGTAAATCCGAGTAGAAGATATATGGGGTTCTTTGTACTATTCTTGAAAGTTTTCTGTAAGTTTGAAAATTTTCCAATGAAAGATTTAAAAAGAAGAAAAAAATTCACTGTTTATGGGCCTGGGATCTATACTTATGTAGATATATTTCTAAAATGTTTAACAAATTGCTATATGAAATTAGTCGCTTGTGCTTTTTACACGCCTATAATCCCAGCACTTTGGGAGCCTGAGGAGGGCGGATCAGGAAGTCAAGAGATCAAGACCATCCTGGCCAACATGGTGAAACCCTTTCTCTACTAAAAATATAAAAATTAGCTTGGTTTGGTGGTGTGTGCCTGTAGTCCCAGCTACTTGGGAGGCTGAGGCAGGAGAATCTCTTGAACCTGGGAGGCAGAGGTTGCAGTAAGCCAAGATCGTGCCACTGTACTCCAGCCTGGTGACAGAGCGAGACTCCATCTCAAAAAAAAAAATATATATATATACTTAAAAATGGATTAGATTGCCATGTTTTTTATAAACTGCTGTTGAGATTTGTGTGTTCACTTAACCCACCTTTTGTTTGTTTAGGTAATGTGAATGGCATGAAGAGAAAAGAATGGGAAAACAAATCAGTGGGAATAGAAGTAGAGAGAAAAACTCAGCACCTTAGTCTTCAAGTACCATTACGATCTCATAGTTCATCCTCTTCCTCAGAAGAGAACAGTAGTTCTAGTGCTGCACAGCCTTTGTTGGCTGGTGAAAAGGAAAGTCCCTCATCTGTTGCTGATGACCATTTGGTTCAAAAAGAGTTCTTGCATGGGACAAAAAGAAATGATGGCCAAGCAAGGTCAGTATTCACTTAGATTTAGAAGCCTGATCATAAATAGGAGTATAATTGTTTAAAATTCTGGCAAGAAAAACTTCTTCCCTCTCCATTCCCCCATTTTAGAAAATTGTTTCCTGTATATCTGAACATATTTTGAAATGTCGGTTTGCTGTTGTCTATCTGATTATAAAAATCATACATACATATATTCATTCCAGATATGAGGAAAGTACAAGAAAGTGTAATGAAAGTGGAAGTTTCTTGTCATCCCACCACTCAGAGTGAATCATTGTTAACATTCAGATATTATCCTTCTAGTGTAATGGATACTTTTTATTCCTCCTCTTGGCACCTTAATAGTTGGCCAGTCCCTTCTTGAATCACAGTTTCCTCTTGGTTTGATAGCACATTTCAAAATTTCCTCCCACCTCCTTGGCTATTCCTTCTCAGTCTCCATTGTCCTGTCCTCCATTTCTTCCTCCTTTCTTTTTTCTCTTCCTTTTATAGCCTGCCCTTTGTTGAACATTCTCTCCTTTTTCTCCACTTACTCTATATTATTTCCCTAGGGAGTCTCAATAACTGTTTGGTTTCAATTATGTTCTCTAGCTAACATCTTTTAAATGTAAAACTCCAGCCAAAACCTTTGTTCCTAAGGCCTAGCTACCTTCTTGACATATCTACTTGGATATTTCATGGAGACTTCAAACTCAACATATTAAAAATGGCCTTATTCTTACCATTCTTAACTTGTTCTGACTTAGTAAATGGCACTACTACATCAGTTGCTGAAGTCAGAAATACTGGGGTTATGTATAACTTCTTCCTCCAGTCTCCTTTAATCAAAGACACCTGGTGTATTTTGTTGGACAAGTTTTTAAAGGATGTGAAAAAAAAAAAAAACCTTTATAAATGTATTAGTGTCCATGGATTATGGATAGAAGATTACATTCTGGGGTTTCTTTCAGTTTTTATTGTGTTTTAAGCTACCTCAAAATATTTTGGAACTAATGGGGGGTGTGAACACATATTGTACTGTTTTGCTACTTTGGGTATTTTATTATAAAATTGTAGATTTTCTTTTATTTGTAAAGTACATGATTAAAATTACTAAAAGGATTTTTATTGATACTTCTTTTTATGCTTAAATTTATGATGTATAGAAAATGGTAATAGCTTTGCTTTCTGTTTTAGTATCCCTACAGAAATTTCAGGAAACAGCCCTGTGTCTCCTAATACTCAGGATAAGTCAGTAGGTCAGTCTCCTCTTAGATCTCCCTTGAAACGACAAGCCTCTGTCTGTTCCACCCGTCTTGGAAGTACTAAGAGTCTTACTGCTGCTTTCTATGGGGACAAGCAGCCTGTAACAGTTGGAGTCCAGTTTAGTAGTGATGTCTCTCGAAGTGATGAGAATGTACTAGACTCACCAAAGCAGAGGAGAAGTTTTGGTTCATTCCCATATACACCATCGGCAGACTCTAATTCATTTCATCAGTATCGATCAATGGATTCCAGCATGTCAATGGCTGATAGTGAAGCCTACTTTTCTGCTGCTGAGGAATTTGAGCCCATTAGCAGTGATGAAGGCCCTGGAACTTATCCGGGTAGAAAAAAGAAGAAAAAGCAAACCCAGCAGATTGACTACAGTAGGGGTTCCATATATCACAGTGTAGAAGGGCCACTTACTGGACATGGAGAAAGCATTCAGGATTCCAGAACTCTGCCATTCAAAACTCATCCTTCTCAGGCTTCATTTGTTTCTGCATTAGGTGGAGAAGATGATGTTATAGAGCATCTATATATTGTAGAAGGTGAGAAAACAGTGGAGAGTGAACAGATTACTCCACAACAACCTGTGATGAATTGTTATCAGACTTACCTTACTCAGTTCCAGGTAATTAATTGGTCAGTTAAGCACCCAACCAACAAAAGAACCTCTAAATCCTCATTGCATCGTCCCCTTGATCTGGATACACCAACCAGTGAAGAAAGTTCATCATCATTTGAACAGCTTTCTGTTCCAACTTTTAAGGTATAAACCAAATCATTAGTTTCCATTGATACCTTGATTTAGAAAAACAGATTTTTAAGAAATTATTTTCATAATTACTCTCATTCTTTTTAGCTACCTTTCTGAGAGACTTTCTGAAGCCGTAGCTTTATGTATGATAGGTCACAGAGTTATTGATGAATATTAGAAATTTAAGTAAATTAAATTGAGATATGGTTTATGAGTTGTCACTGCATTAATCTAATCAACACATATTCTGTGTCTGCATTATACTCTAAGATTAGGATCAACTCTCTCTGAATTCATATTTTCTGTGTCTTAAAAATAAAATTTTGAAGTTGTTCTTAATGATGTTCTTTTTATTCATAACTCCTTCCATGCAAAGGCTTCAACGTCCACTTACTTGACATTTGAGTTCTTATAATTCAGTATGAATGTGGTTATTGGGCATTTCTGTAATGTATTCTGAAAATGCATTACGTAATTTTTTAGGTAAGCTAAAAATACCTCAAAATAAATTTAGTGGTCATAGCCAATATGAAATTCTATACTTATTTGAAGTGTCTAAATGCTTATTTAGTTATTCTTAATTCAGATATTTATTATACAGTATTGTGAACAAGGCACTTGATGTAGAGTGGTGAGGGAAATGGATATGGAGCTTATGGTTTAGAGGTGGAAAGTGACAATTAATAGATAGATCAGTATATAATTACAAAGTGAGAAGAGTCTGTGATGATAACCAAGAGATGCCGGGATAGAGAATAACAAGGGGTGAGGACACTTAGATTGTATTGAGATGAAATGTCCATCTGAGGAGATAATATTTAGACTGAAATTTGAAGGATGATGAGGAATTGAAGATAGGAGGACCTAGGGGCACTGCATTCCAGACAGAGGCAACCGCCTTCCTAAAGCCCTGAAGAGGGAAAGAGGTCAGCATGCCCGAGAAACAGTGAGTGGAGAGACTTGCTCATAATGAGGCTGGAGACCTAAACAAAGGCCAGGTCATTCAGAGCTTATAGACCATGGCATCAGGAATTTGAGTTTTATTTTAGTTTAATTTATTAACTCTTCAGAGTTTTAAGGAAATATGATAGGATCTCATGTACTTTGAATACTATGTAGAATTGAATTGTCGTTAAGCAAGAGAGGAATTGGGGTGATCACTTAGGAGATTGTCTCAGTAGTCTGTGTAAGAAACGACCAGGGCTTGGACTTAAACTGTATTAGTAATGATGGGACATGATACATGGAGTTGAATATTCTCATAGATTATGTAGGCATTTGAATAATATGTATTGAAGGAAGAAGAAACATTAGTGACAGTTGCAAAATTTTGTTTTTAAGGTTGTACTGTTTTCTTATCTTGCCCAAAACCAATTGCCCATGCTAAGATTTCAAAATGTCCTTTTTAGTCCATGTGGAAATATGTTGGTATATGAATTTTCCAGTGTAAAACTGAATGGTCCTTGTGCAGAATAGTACCCGAGAGGATAGAATTATTTCAGTATTTTAAATAAATCTTTCTAGTTTGATTAGGCAGTCAAATCTCTAGAGAAGATAGGTCAAGGAATTAGTATTTTTAGACAGCTTCAAAAACAGAACATAGGCCATTATCAGAAAGACAAAAAAATGGCATGTATTGGTGAGGATGTAGAGAAAAGGGAACACTTGTGCGCTGTTGGTGGAAATGTAAATTAGTATAGCCATTATGAAAAACAGTATGGAGATTCCTCAAAAAATTAAAAACAGAATTCCATATGATCCAGCAATCCCACTACTTGGTAATATCTAAAGGCAATTAACTCAGTTTATTAAAGAGATGTCTGTACTCCCATGTTAATTACAGGACTATTCACAATAGCTAATACATGGGATCAACCTAAAAGTCCATCAATGAATCGACAGTTACAGAAAATGTAGTATATACACACAGTGAAATATTCTTCTGCCATAAAAAAAGGAAATCGTGTCATTTGTGACAATATGAATGAATCTGGAGGGCACTATGTTAAGTGAAATAAGTAAGGCACTAAAAGACAAATACCTCATGATTTCACTCATGTGGAATCTAAGCAAGCTCTTACAGATGTAGAGAGTAGAATGATGGTTACCAGAGGCTTGGGTAGCTGGGGGGGGGAAAAGTAACCTGGGAGTTAAGAAAGTTATTTTTTGCCATTAAGTGTAAATAACTGGCAAGCATTTGTAAAGGTTCAATTTGGTTAGTCAGGTTCATTTATTTATTTTCCTTGTTATCATTTATGGATATAAAATACAAGACTAGTTTTTCCTATAGTTTAATGTTTCTGTGGCTCTCTTTCCCACTTAAAAGTTGGTTTTGCTAGGAGAAGTCTAAAATTAGCTTGAGAAAAAACTCAATTTAAAAAGAAACTCTGGAGGAAAGACATTTGAAACACTTGCTTTTAAGTTTTAGTTATAGTCTTTTACCCTCACAACCCTGCTTTGCCATTTATTTGAATCAACAAAGTGAAACTGCCAATTGAATATATTATTTGATTTGCTCAATTTGTCTGTTAAATGTTTATATCAAATATATCAAAATCATATTAGGTAATTCAGGTATTTACATATATCAGTTGATATCATAAAATTAGGGAAATATATTAAAAATCTAGACTATAGTGTTTTATATTCTAGGTTATCAAGCAGGGGCTCACAGCTAATTCTTTGCTAGACAGAGGCATGCAACTTTCAGGATCAACTTCAAAGTAAGTAAAAATACCATGCTTTTAAAGTGTCTTCCTTGATTATGAGATGGGTAGAGTTTTTTCTGAATAATTATCATTCTTTATTTGAGTATGAACTTTATATTAAGAATAAATTACCAAAATAATTCAGCTCTTTTTTTTTTTTTTTTTTGAGACGGAGTCTCGCTCTGTCGCCCAGGCTGGAGTGCAGTGGCGCAGTCTCGGCTCACTGCAAGCTCCACCTCCCGGGTTCATGCCATTCTCCTGCCTCAGCCTCTCCGAGTAGCTGGGACTACAGGCGCCCGCCACCACGCCCGGCTAATTTTTTGTACTTTTAGTAGAGACGGGGTTTCACCGTGGTCTCGATCTCCTGACCTCGTGATCCGCCCGCCTCGGCCTCCCAAAGTGCTGGGATTACAAGCGTGAGCCACCGCGCCCGGCCCAGCTCTTTTGTCTGCCATGGCTTTGGCTACATTTATAAGTAGTCAGTAGCATTTCTGTTAAACATGCTGTAACTTGGCATATCAAAATTGCTGACTAATAAGAATTCAGTATCATGTTTTTCATAATTTGGCAAAGGTACATCAGGTAAATATGTTAAAATTTTCTCATTCAATGTATTAGCCATCTTTGATCAATTAGCATTTTAGTACTTCTTTTGGCCTGTCTTTGGAAAGTCTTTGGGACATAAAATGTCAAGTCCAGGCCAGGCATGGTGGCTCATACCTGTAATCCCAGCACTTTGGGAGGCCATGGCTGGCAGATCACTTGAGGCCAGGAATTCGAGACCAGCCTGGCCAACATGGCAAAACCCCATCTCTACTTTTTAGTACAAAAAATACAAAAAAATTAGGCATGGTGGCACACACCTGTAATCCGAGCTACTTGGGAGGAGGAGGTTGCAGTGAGCTGAGATTGCACCACTGCACTCCAGCCTAGGTGACAGAGTGAGACTCTATCTCAAAAAAAAAAAAAAAAAAGTCAAGTCCAATTCCATAAGATTTTTAGTTGTAATGAATGTACATGTTCACTCATCTTAAGTAAGCTCCAACTTCTAATTCATGGTCTTTTTAATACATGATTTGCTTGTTAAATTGTATAGTACGCCATATACTCCATTGGAAAAAAAACTCGCTGATAACACAGATGATGAAACATTAACAGAAGAGTGGGCCCTGGATCAACCAGTGTCCCAGACCAGGACAACAGCCATAGTTGAAGTAAAAGGAACTGTTGATATTGTTTTGACTCCCCTGGTGGCTGAAGCTTTAGACAGGTATTGATTTTGTCTAGAAATACAACTGTTGCTTTATACAATGATTACTCTGTGATATGATAAGTATATGTGATATATTCGTGTAGAAGATTGTTGATACTTACAAGTGCATGTGATATATGTTCATAGAAGATTATTGATAGCTATTTTGATTGAATAAAAATGAAATATGCTTAAAGAGGTCTGTGTTTCAGTTATCATTTGCTACTTTCTCAGCCTAAATAATTACAGTTGTCCTTCCATATCTGTTGGGTATTGGTTCCAGAACACCTGTGGATACCAAAATCCACAGATGCTCAATTCTTGCAAGTTGGTCCTGTGGGGAACCCGCGGATCAAAAAAGTCAACCTTCTGTATTGGCGGGTTCCTCATCCCACAAAGACTATTTTGAATACTGTATTTTCAGTCTGCACTTGGTTAAATGTGTGGATTTGGAACCCACAGATATGGAGAGCTGACTGTATATTCAAATTTATTATTATATTGCAATAATATAATAATATTACATATTATTATATAAAACTAACATGAATAAAAATGAGAATGGAACACAATGGAAGTGGTGTAGAAGCAGTTGGGAAGAGAAAAAGGGTTCGGTGGAGATGAGCTTTCGTGAAAATCTTCCTTTTCCTGCAAAAGCACATAGTTTTCTTTGATAACTTAGTAAGATTCTTATGATATGTCATTTAAATGAAGAACACAGGAAATCTTCTTCAGAAGTTTGTTAAAGAAAAGATCATTGCCCAGTGTGGAACACTTCATCTTGGGGTGAGGGTAGTGATGGTGGGGATAACCTCAGAAATGTTTCCCTTGTATAATTTCTAAATATGTGGCTTAGTCTCATTTCAATGTTGAGCAATTGTTGTACATATTCAAATGGTGCTACGTTTCATGATATGTTTACATAAACTAAGTTGTAGGATTAGCGACATTTAAATATTTCATTTACTGTTTTTTCCCCTCAGATATATTGAAGCAATGGTTCACTGTGCTAGTACCCGACATCCAGCTGCAATTGTAGATGATCTTCATGCTAAAGTCCTCAGGGAAGCTGTCCAAAATAGCAAGACTACCTTCTCAGAAAATGTAAGAACTTTTTAATTCAATGGGCATAGCAAATTGAATATTTATCATGGTTACAGAATATTCAAACTTGAAAAATTTTCTTTACAAGTTAAATCAGAATATTTGAACATGTTCTAAAAGCGTTTATATGTCATTGACTCCATAAAAGATAGGACATATAACCGTACTATAGATTGAATAGTAGTAAAAATATTTATTTAAAAAATATATGAAATAGCTTTCTTTGTTTCTTGTATTTCAGAAGCAGCTTAGTTCCAAGCCTTTTCTAAAGAGCTTTGGCCCTAAGTGAATGAATATTCTTTAGGACTGACACCTTGCTTTTCTAAGACAGCTGTTTATGTTTTGATTTTCCTCTATGATTAGATGACTTGTATCTTAATATTACTTTTGAGATTTTCTTCGTTCACTTCAGTGAATCAAGTCACTGCTCCCATTGTGTGATATTCTGCTTACATTGTGGTTCTAGCCACGAAGCTAGATACTTAGCAGTCATATCCCAGTGTTCTTCCAGCGCTTCTCCATTTGATTTTCAAATTTATCTGGATTATGCTTAGAGTAGGGACCAGAAGAGAGATGAAAGTGAGACTGATTATTTTAGTTAACTATTTATTTAATATATATTGGCATTTCATGTGATAGAGTAGATGAGTGAAAAAAAGAAATTTGAAAATATTTCTAGCCAAAAAGGGGCCAATTATCAGAAACCAAGTTTGTTTTCAAGCCAGTAGAGTTTAGTGATCTTTAAAAATGCCTATAATTACTGTATCGTTTTTTCTGTCTGCTTCTCTATAGGCTGATTTCAATTTAATATGTATTACTTTTCTCAACCATGATGCTACCAGTCTATTTCCTAGCTTATCGAAGGTTTGGATTTTAAGGTGGGATGTAAAACTAGAACGCAGCTGGCACATAGATGGGCATAGAGGGGCAGCGTGAATAAGTGAGTTGCTGTTTTGGATGATGTGGAAGTTATGAAAAGCTTGTGAAATAATTTCACTTACGATCTTTTTAGTTATCTTCCAAACAAGATGTTAGAGGAACAAAAACTGAGCAGCCTACAATAGGAACGACTAACCAAGGACAAGCACAGACAAATCTTATAATGAAGCAAGATAATGTAACAATTAAAGGTCTTCAGACTAATGTTAGCATACCAAAGGTAACAATTTAATATTTAAAAATTTTTTCCTGAAAGAGGAGAGCATTTTGATGGTGTTTGTCCTTTTCAGTTACCAATGTGAATAACAGTAGAACAGTGTGTAATATTAAAAAAAATATGTTTTATTTCTATGATCTAATGTAGATCTAATGGAATATAAATAGTTTACTTAAGCAGAATATTAGGTAATAGTAGAATGTTCCATATCCATCCAGTAAAAATTTAATTATGATTATTTTATGAGAATCTGTATTCATAAGCTTTGTCTTCACTGTCAGATACATAGATACGCCCTTCTTAACAGTAGTTTTTCATTTTTGTGCATATTTGATGTTTAAGTGATAACTTTTCACTTGTCAGTTCTGAAATTTTGTGTGTGTGTTAGGTAAACTTACGTTTGTTACAAGCCTCAGTGGAAGAATCTCCAACTACAGCTCCTAGTAGGAGCGTGACTCATGTTTCCCTAGTGGCATTGTGTTTTGACAGAATTGCTACACAAGTTCGCATGAACAGGTAAGAAAGACTTTATTAATCTGAGCCATGATTATCTTGCAGGATGTAAAAGCAATCCTTGATGATCTTTTCTTTTAAAAATACATTTCTAAGAATGTAATGTTAAAACTCAGAACTGGTTTTGGAATTTCAAATCTTAATTTATAGATTAGTAACATATGTCTTTAAAAAATTTTTACTGTCTTTATTCATAGTATCTTTCAGTAAACATTGAAGAATTTTTTACTACTATTGGTGTATAATAGCAGAGTGTTTTTCTTTTTTAAAGGAAACCTTTTAGGTAAATGTTTTCTCTGAACTGTATTATTTAAATGTTAAACATTTTACTCTCTTTTTTTTCATAAAGAGGTGTGGTTGAAGAGACTTCAAACAATGCAGAACCTGGTAGAACTTCAAATTTCGATAGGTATGTTCATGCCACAAAGATGCAGCCTCAGTCATCTGGATCTCTCAGATCAAATGCTGGAGCAGAAAAAGGCAAAGAAATTGCAGCCAAGTTAAACATTCATCGAGTTCATGGGCAACTTAGGGGTCTTGATACAACAGGTAGGATTCTACAACAAATACGTTTTTTCCTGGCATATATAAATGTAAGAAGATTTTGCAAAAGGGAACATGTTTTTTTCCTTTGACTATTGCTACAATTTGAGTATTCTATAAGAAAGAGAAATATTTCTCCCTATATTGAACACATGGTGTTTAGCTACTTGTCACTGATATTCTGTACAGAATAGAAAATAAACTTTGGTAAGAAAATTAAGTGGTATGGCCCCAAATTAGGAACTGCTTCTATTTCCCATGTGTTTTTTCCATGCTATTTATTGCTCATTATAGAACAGAGAAGAGATGATCTTTATAGTCTTTCTTATTTTTTAAATCATTCTGTTTGTAAAACAGTGTTAGAAAGAATTGTAATATTAATCAAAACCAGAGAGTCTGTAAAATATAGCAGTAGTAAGGTGACACACATTCCTCTTAAAGTCCCTAGTGAGGTAAAAGGAAAGTAGAGCTGTTATACATCATTTTAATGTTTTTGATTCTTATTTAGCACATTTTCTCATTTAGGTGCTTAAATGTTTTCAGAATGCCAGAGATTCAATTCAGAAAAAGTTAGATTTGTTAATCATATTTGAGATGATTGCTTTGCTGAAATCTTTATGTGGGACTGGTGACCAATCCTGAGTAAACAAATGAATTCTTTGAATTTGCTTACTGTATTTTATAGGTTCTGAAGTTTCCATGATTCCTGTCTGCATTCTGGGTCTGTGTACCTATTTTGACTTTCTCAAGGCTTATTTTTTCATCCCAGGTGTGAGGCTGAAAGCTTTGACCTGAGGTTTTCAAGGGACTTTTCATGACTACCTAAGATCTGTAGTCCTAAAACTGGTGAAAGATGTGGTGGCTTGAGTGAAGACACTTTTATCAGCTCTGTAGTTTGCACGGGTAACCAATTTGCACTGGGTATTATACAGACCATAAGCAGAACCTTATATAATTTTGAAAGGCATTATCATGCAGAAAAAACTCTCACTGAAGACGAAACTCCCAATGAAATTCCAAGGTGGACATTTCTGTAAAAATGTAGATGTCTTTGCTTATATGTACATTAGTTATCTGCCAAAGGATACTTAATAACCTCATGATATTTGTTACCCTTATAGGGAGGGGAACTAGGTGTCTGGTTGTGGTGTTAGAGGCTTTTTATTGTATACTTTTTCATAATTTTTTGATACATCTGAATATGTATGGGATTAAAGACAAATACAAAAAAATTAAATAATGAGAAAATTATAGGAAAATGTAGGTGAATGTTTATTCTCTGAATAAGACCTTTTAACTATAAGTGCAAAGAATGACATTTCCATAGAATGGAATATTATATAGCTATTAAAATGATATCTTTGAAAAAATTTTAATGACCTGAGGAAATTATTTACTGTTGCATGAAAAATGGGAACCAAAGCTGGGTTTGCAAAGTGATCTCTAAAGGGCTAGAAGGCAGTGTACTTCAAATATAAACAAGTTATCCTTGAATGGTAAATGTACATGTGTTTTTAATATTCTTTTTGTTTTTTTGTATTCATTAGCAATAATCAGAGAAATGAAAAAAGTAAGATAAAGTAAAACTTCTCTCAGGCACTTGGGGTGTTAATTTCCACAGTGTGTCTGTAAGCAGTGGAACCATGACAAGGTCTATGATAAATTGTAGTTATACAAAATATGTTAGTATAAAACAGTCTTTTAGTAAAAGCTGTAATTTGCCTAGAAAATAATGTTTTTCCTAAGGCTTGGTAATTAATTGAAATTTTTTTTTATTTTGTGAGATGATGAAAGTATTTAAAACTACTGTGAAGATAAATTATTTAGGATATTTTTAACTTTATATTTTTAAAAGTATCCTGTAATCATTCAGAAACAAATTCATACTACCTTTGAGCAACTTGTTAATCATAAAATCTTCTTTTCTTCCTCTTAGGCAGCATATTCTAAAAGTTAGCTCATTTGCCTATTTTTCTATCTTTTCGACAGAGCACTAAGATATCTTTTAAAGACAACCAGTGTGCCAGATGTCCAAATGTTTGTTTTTTCTAATGTAAGCTTATGTCTTTAAAAATGGTCATTTTGCTCTCTTTTGATAATAGACATTGGGACCTGTGCAATCACTGCTATTCCTTTTGAGAAGTCCAAAGTTTTATTTACTCTTGAAGAGTTGGATGAATTTACTTTTGTGGATGAAACTGATCAGCAAGTTGTTCCAGATGTAACTCGAATAGGTCCCAGCCAAGAAAAATGGGGATGGATAATGTTTGAATGTGGACTTGAAAATTTAACCATAAAAGGCAAGCATTTTTTATTGAATTCTGCTTAAGGTGGGGACAAATATGCCCTATATTGCAGAAATGTTTTGAACAATCACGGCTTTCAGTAACCTCAATCAACATAATAAAGCAGAAAGTGTGGTATCTGGGATTATTTACCAGGGGTGAGTGCCTCATACCAATTGCTTAAGTGGAGCTTTTCCTCCATTATGTGATTTCAAAAGTAGGTAGAGCTTGAAAAACAACAATATGTTTTTCCGAATAAATTCCCAAATAAAATATAAAGCCACCCAATTTTTTGAAACTTTGCATCTTTGAAAACTGGATCTTTGATCAGTAGAATTATGCCATATAGGATATAGAAACTGTAAATTCTTTATTCAGTGAAAAATATCTACTTAGAATTATATTTGCTTTTTTTATATATTATTGAGTAATATCTCAAAAAGGAAGGTTGAAATGTGTATAACACTTTTTTTAGGTTTAGTAATATATAATATAGTAACTACTATAAATAACAGTAGTTGTATATGCCTACAATTATTTACCTGATAATTCAGTGATACATTACTTTTATAGATTAGGGCAAAGACTTGGTGAGAAAAAAATAGTCTTTATGAAATTTTATACAGATATTGTAGAGTACAGCATTAAGACACTTATTCACCATTTATAATAAATACTCTTATTTTTATAGGAGGAAGACAGTCTGGTGCTGTTTTATATAACAGTTTTGGAATTATGGGTAAAGCTAGTGACACAGAAAGGGGTGGAGTGCTGACATCCAATAATTCTTCTGATTCTCCAACCGGCAGTGGCTATAATACTGATGTCTCTGATGATAATCTTCCATGTGACCGGACAAGCCCTTCCTCAGACTTAAATGGAAATTCTGTTTCAGATGAACAGGTTAGTGACTTTCTAATAATAATAATAATGGTGCTTTAGAAAAATAACAAAAACTACATATGCAATTCAAAATTAGTTTCTGGAGGCTGGGCGTGGTGGCTCACGCTTGTAATCCCAGCACTTTGGAAGGCCGAGGCGGGCGGATCACGAGGTCAGGAGATCGAGACCACAGTGAAACCCCATCTCTACTAAAAAATACAAAAAAATTAGCCAGGCGTGGTGGCGGGCACCTGTAGTCCCAGCTACTCGGAGAGGCTGAGGCAGGAGAATGGCGTGAACCCGGGAGGTGGAGCTTGCAGTGAGCCGAGATTGCGCCACTGCACTCCAGCCTGGGCGACAGAGCGAGACTCCGTCCCAAAAAAAAAAAAAAAAAATTAGTTTCTGGAGTGTATTTACCTGTCTTTCCCTATTTTGGATTTATGATATCTGCTTAAATGTTAGTCAAAGTATGTTGGTGAATATACTGCTAGAATATAATTTCTGAAGTGTATCATAGATATATTTATATCTATCATAGTCCTAGCATTATGCCTTGCTCATATTAGATACTTAATAAATATTTGTTGAATTAATAAATTAATAAAATTTAAGAGAAGCCCACCTATATAGGGTGTGGAGGATTTTAGCAGAAGTCATTTTGTTATTGGTAGTATTTTATGTCAGTTCTAAATATTTTTGTCAGTGTCTGCTTATTTCAGTTAAGAGTTCTGAATGGCACCTTATATTCAACTCACTTTTTATTTTTATCATGGTAGAATTACATGGGTGGTGATGAGTACAGTAACAGCAACAACAAAAATATTCCAAATTTTGGGTTGAAGAAATGTTGTGCCACTAACTGGTGACCTGGGGCAAGTTCCTAACCTTTTCCTAAGTCTCTTTACCTGTAATAGGAGTATGGTCATGATATTGACCTTGCAGCATTGTGAAGACTGAAGCAGGTAATACATATGAAGGGCTTAGCTCAGTATCTAGTACGTAATAAGAATGTAGTAACTGTTGTTCTTAAACATGTGTACATATATTTCTGATCACTTTGAAAATTAGGCCAATGGAAGAGGAAAAAGTTCCAAAGAAACCACCTTTTAATTAGGAAGTCTAGTATGGGTATCTAGTAATCATGAGTATACTCACCTTTACCCTCCAGATTCCTAGGGATTTATTTTTAAAACATTTGTTTTTATTTAATGTGTAGTTTAATGAGTTTAATCACAGTTTTATTTTGGGGTCTTTGGAAATGTTTAGGGGATGGATTATCACTTTAAGGAAGCTTAAAAATACAATAGCTACTGGACAAAAGAGCTGGGAAGAGCCTAGCTGTTCTTTCCTTCTCCTTCACCTACTAAAATACTTGACAGAAATTCAGGCATCTTTCTTGATCTCTCAGCTCCTACTCTCCTTGCTGAAAGCCCTTGAATTTGCTAACATTACTTTCTTTGGGTTCTGTGACTTTATTGGTCCTTTTCTTTAGGGAATTTTTTCTTCTTCTTAAATGTGGTGGTCTCCTCAGGTTCTGTTCTTGGCTCTTCCTTTCTTCTTGCTATTTGTCTACTCCCTGACAAATTTCATTTCCTAGGTCAGTTCCGTAATTTAATGACACTTCTCTTTCCCACTGGCCACACCTTTAGCACCAGCTCTTCACCTGAGCTCCAGAATTGTGTTTAGTGGCCTTTTAGACATCATCATTTAGTATTTAACAGAGTCGTGAAGCCTCCATTGCAGACCCTAGCTTCTGGACAACATTTCTAGACACACCCTAGGCCAGAAGGGAACCCACTGCGTTGAAGGAAAGGACTCAGTCCTGGCAGGATCAATCACCTGCTGACTAAAGAGCCTTTGAGTCCTGAATAACCAGCAGCAGTACCCAGGTAGTATATCATGGGCCTTGGGCGACACTCTGCGATGTGCTGGTTTAGGTGTGACCTAGCACATTCCTAGCTGTGGTAACTATAGTGAGAGATTCTTTCTGCTTGAGAAAAGCAGAGGGAGAAGTAATGGGGACTTTGTCTTGCACCTTAGATGCCAGCACAGTCACAATGTGCAGAGCACTAAGCAGGCTCTTGGGGGCCCTGATTTCAGGACATGGCTCCGGGATGGCATTTCTGGACCTGCCCTGGGTCAGCAGGGAGCCCACTGTCCTGAAGGGTGAGCTTCAGGCCTGGCAGCATTCACCACAAGCTGACAGAACAGCCCTTGGGCCTTAAGTGAACATCAGTGGTAGTGTGACAGTACTCCCCATGGGCCTGTGATGGTGGTGGCCATGGGGTGAGGATTCTCTGCCTGTGGAAAGGCGAGGGAATAGTGGGGAGGTCTGTGTCTTGTGATACGAGTGCCAGCTCAGCTATGGTAGAATAGAACACCAAGTAGATTTATAAGGTTTTTGTCTCCAGTTGTTGGCTCCTGGATAGCATCTCTAGACCTGCCCAGAGCCTGGAAAACTCACCACCCTGAAGGGAAAGACACAAGCCTGGCTGGCTTCGCCACCTGCTGATTGTAGAGCTCTAGGTCTGTGAGCAAATGTAGGCGGAAGCCAGGTAGTGGTTACAGGGGGCCCTGGCTGAGACCCAGTGCTATGCTGGCTTCAGGTCTAACCCCACACAGTTCCAGTGGTGGTAGCCACAGGGGTGCTTGTGTCACTGCACCAGCTCCAGGAAGCTCAGCACACAGAGAGAGAGACTCTGCTTGGGAGAAAGTAAGGGAAGATAATAAGAGCTTCTGTCTGGTAATCCAGAGAATCTTCTGGATCTTATCCAAGACCACCAAGGTGGTACCTCTATTAGTTGCAAGAATAGTGATACAGGGCTTGGGGTGCCCCCAGTGCAGATATGACTTTGCTGACCAAAAACTTGTAACACCCAAGTCCCTTTGAATACCTGAAAAGCCTTCCCAAGAAGGATGGGTACAAACAAGCCCAGAGTGTGAAGACTACAATAAACACCTAACTCTTCAATGCCCAGACATTGATGAACATCCACAAACATCAAAAACAGCCAGCAAACTACAACCTCACCAAATGAATTAAATAAGGCACCAGAGACTAATCCCAGAGAAACAAATGTGTGACCTTTCAGACAAAGAATTCAAAATAACTGTGTTGAGGAAACTCAGAGAAATTCAAGGTAACACAGAGAAGGGATTCAGAATCATATTAGATAAATTTGACAAATAATTAAAAAGAATCCAGCAGAAATTCTGGAGTTGAAAAATCCAAGTGACAGAGTAAAGAATGCATCAGAGTCTTTTAACAGCAAAATTGTTCAAGCAGAAGAAAGTATTAATGAGCTTGAAGACAGATTGTTTGAAAATACACAGTGGAGACAAAAGAAAAAAGGAATGAAAAAGAACGAAGCATGCCTACAAGATCTAGAAAATAGCCTCAAAAGGGCAAATCTAATAGTTACTGGCCTTAAAGGGAAGGTAGAGAAAGATGAGTAGAAAGTTTGTTTAAAGGGATAACAACAGAGAACTTCCCAAACCTTGAGAAAGATATCAATAATTCAAGTACAAGAAGGTAGAGAATACCAAGCAGATTTAAACCAATTAAGACTACCTCAGGATATTTAATCATTAAACTCTCAAAGGTCAAGCATAAAGAAAGGATCCTAAAAGCAGCAAGAGAAAAGAAACAAATAACATACAATGGAGCTCTGATACAACTGGCAGTGGATTTTTCAGTGGAATCTTTACAGGCCAGGAGAGAGTGGCATGACATATTTAAAGTGCTGAAGGAAAAACACTTTTAAAAGAATAGTGTATCTGGCAAAAATATCCTTCAAACCTGAAGGAGAAGTAAAGACTTTCCCAGGCTTGATTTGATGAAAAGGTTTTGCACTTAAAACATTAGCCTCTGTGTTAGTGGTTTTAAGGGGCTGTATGTTAATAAGTTTTTGGCATTCTGTTTTATATAGGATGAAGGAGTCGAATCTGATGATTTGAAAAAAGATCTACCTCTGATGCCTCCTCCTCCAGATTCATGTAGCATGAAGTTGACCATTAAAGAAATTTGGTTTAGTTTTGCAGCTCCCACCAATGTGAGATCTCACACACATGCATTTTCTAGGTAAAGAGTTTTTAAAATATAGTATTATCCCTTGATGTTTCTTTATTTTAAATAATATACAATTCTGTTTCATATTTTTAAAAATTACTTTTCTGGTATATATAGTATTAAGGTTGCAACTTTTTCATCATTCTTACTTCATGTGTTCTGTAGACATTAGTCTTACCTTGTTTGACCGAATTTCTTTCATAGTACTTTAGTTTTATTTTTATATGTTCCTCTGCCTTAGACTTTTGTTTACTCTTTTTATCTCTGACAGGCTTTTTCTTTCTTTCTTTTGTCCATTTTTTTTAACATTTCTTAGTTATGCTTTCATAATTTATCAGTGCTCAAAAAGAAAAGAAAGTAATTTTGCCTGAGTAAAACAACCACTAAGTACAGTAGGTATGGGAGACTGTTTGAAATACAAATTTTGACACTTGTTTTTATAATTTTTTATTTATGTTAAAAGGCAGCTGAACCTTTTAAGCACTGCGACGCCAGCTGTTGGTGCATGGCTTGTTCCCATTGACCAACTCAAGTCATCTTTAAACAAATTGGAAACTGAGGGAACCTTGAGAATTTGTGCTGTTATGGGATGCATAATGACAGAAGCATTAGAGGTATGTCTTTAAATAATACAAGGTATTATACAAAATTTAGTATTGAAAATGACCCCTTATTGTTAATCATTATTGGAAAATATCAGACTTACAAGTTCTTAATTACTGAATATCTTTTATTTGTAGGCTCTTTCATACCTGTCACTGTAAATCTATTGTTGTTTCTCGATTTTAGAATAAAAGTGTGCATTTTCCCCTAAGAAGTAAATACAACAGGCTTACAAAAGTTGCTCGCTTTCTCCAAGAAAATCCTTCATGTTTACTATGTAATATACTACACCACTATCTGCACCAGGCAAATTACTCCGTCATTGATGATGCTACAATGGTAAGTTACTGAAACTACATTAGTTTTAAGGAATTCTCTATTCTGTTGGTGGACCACTGATACACAGGGTTTGAGACGCATGTGAGAATGGTTAGAAATACAGGTCTATAGGCCAGGTGCGGTGGCTCACGCCTGTAATCCCAGCACTTTGGGAGGCTGAGGCGGGTGGATCATCTGAGGCCAAGAGCTGGCCAACATGGCAAAACTCTGTCTCTACTAAAAATACAAAAAATTAGCTGGGCGTGGTGGCTGGCACCTGTAATCCCAGCTACTCGGGAGGCTGAGGCAGGAGAACTGGTTGAACCTGGGAGGCAGAGGCTGCAGCGAACCAAGATCGCACCATTTCACTCCAGCCTGGGCAACAAGAGCAAAACTCTTGTCTCAAGAAAAAGAAAGAAAAGAAATACAGGTCTATAGACAAAGAGTGTGTTCAGACTAATGATTTGGGAGTTGCCAGCATAAAGGTGTTAGTAAAAGCTGTAGACATGGATGAGATTTTCAGGAATGCTATGTTGGGTAAGAAATTGCTCAGGGATGGAATCCTGAAGAAAGCCAAAATTAAAGGGGGTGTAGGTGGTTGGATAGGGATACACCGAGTGATGGGAAGGGAAAGAAAGAGGTAGGAGAACCAGGAAAGAGTGATGTCTTGGAAGCTAAAGGTATAAAGAGTTTTTAAGCAAGAGAGTAATTACCAGAGCCAAATTTCACATACAGTTTGATGAAACAGGGACTAATTGATGATTTAGGGGAGAATATATAATCGCACAAAATAAATACAATCCATCTCTGCCTCTAGAAAAGCAGATAACACATCATGATTAGAGTTTTAGAACTTTTAGGATCTCTCTTCTCTTCTTCAAGCTGCTGGCCAATAGGGGACACACAAGAATCTTTAGTCAAATTAGGGAACAATGTATCAGTATTATTAATGGCCAGTCAAGCCATTGTTCAGGCAAGTCAAGAATCTCTAGTAAGTGTTGGATTTGAAAAAGACACTTAGACCTAAGGCTGGTATAGTACTTTTTACTCCCTCCCTGTGAATTGAAGACTGGGAAATCTACAGTTTAAGCCTAACTTGCCTGTGTAGTTATAGGTAGAGAAGGTTGAACAGAGAGAATGGCAGGTGTTTCCCATGGATGGATGCTCTGCCAGATGCGTTTTCCATGTGAGAGGAAGAGGCACAACATGGCCCTCATGCAAGGCTGGGAATGAAAGGAGAGGCTAGTGGACTTGGTGTTCCTCAGAAAGTAAACAGGGTGATTCCTGCCTTCTAGTAAATGGTGCTCTTCCATCAAATTAACCATTTATCCTAAAATGAGAAATGATAGGAAACAGGTTGGAGAGGAGTTAGATATTTTTCTCTTTCTTTAGACTAAGGCAAGGTAATTAGACTAAGGTAACAGGAAAAGAGCCAAAAGTTTCTTTCTTACAATCATCACCATGTGGAATAAAATGTATTTTAAACTATGTAATTATTACTGATAATACAGTTAACTTTCAAGGCAGTTACAGATTCATCTGTGTCTAGTGTACTACATAAGTTATAGTAATTTATTTTTTTAAATGTTAAAACAATGGTAGTTACCTAATTTTTGAAGGAAATAATTTTACTTCCTCTTTGCTTATTGAATGTTCCAAGTAGCTCAAAATACATTTTGATTCTTCACTTGGGCAAAATAAGTAAAGTTGATTGAATGCTTCTTAAGGAAAATTCCAATTTTGCACCCCACATCTAGTATCATATTGACCTGTGCTATTGTGTTGTTTTATGACAGAAAGATGAAATGTTGTGCCTAGAGATTAGATTCTGTAGCCTACATATAATTGAAATCCTGACTCTTGGGTAACTTTGAACAAATTACTTAACATCTAAGTTTTAGTTTCTTTATCTCTAAATGAGGATTATGAGATTTGAATAAATACATGCAAAGCACTTAAGTGGTAACTGATATTATTACATTAGATTACTTCTAACCACATCATTATTGTTACAGAGCGATGGACTTCCTGCTTTGGTAACTTTGAAGAAAGGTTTAGTTGCACTGGCAAGGCAGTGGATGAAGTTTATTGTGGTGACACCAGCCTTTAAAGGAGTTAGCTTACATAGACCAGCTCAGCCTCTGAAACCTCAAATAGCTATGGACCATGAACATGAAGATGGACTTGGATTGGACAATGGGGGTGGTCTTCAAAGTGATACCAGTGCTGATGGAGCAGAATTTGAGTTTGATGCAGGTAGTTTTGTAAGCCTCTATTGAGTACTTTCTTACACCTCACAATTAGGGTGTTTTCTTACTCAACACAATTACTGTATGTTTTTTGCTTAGATATTATGCATCTTTTATTAGTAAGTTAATATACCTCTTTAAAAATGTCAAGACTCTTTGTTTTTCCTCACAGTTATAAATAAATTACTAATATAAGCAATTTTAGATATTACATACTTGTTAATATGGCACTTGTGATAATTTTAATAATTCATGTCCCAAATTGGAAAATGGTCATGGCTTAAGTATACAAGTATGATTTTTATTGGCCAAGTAAGTGATAATGATTAGGAATCTTCATACTGACCTGATTTTATAAGTTCAGTTTTGTGAAATACAGTAGACTTCTCCTGATCTATCCAGGACAAAGATATCTTAATATAAGTAGAACGTTTTGAATGAAACACATAAACCTCTAGTTAAAATTTGTATTTGTCTATCATCTTCCCTATGCCACAGTATTTTAAAGGGGCCTTTGTCTTTTTACCTGATGCCTGCTTGATCCTGAATTTATGTAAACTTTGGGGCCTGTGCTCAGCCTATAATTTTGTCAACAAAATGGCTGTGTCAGAATAAAGATAGTGGATATGCATTTATGAAATGTACTTGCATACCTTAATGGTTTGCCAAAGGTTAATTTTTATTATCATGACCTGTCATAGTTATTGAAAATGCATGTTATGATGTTTTGAAAAAAATATTGGAAGAGTAGTCTTAGAGATTTTAGAACATTGATATATAAAACTTTACCAAGCTTAGTTTTAAAAATAACTTGATATTTAACAAATAAATGAGTTATGAGGAATAGGGTAGATTTTATTTATTACTTATTTTAGAAAATTTCAAATCTACACAAAAGTTTGAAAACCAGTACCATGAATATCCCTTCCAATTATCTGCAAATCCCTCTGTTAATCTATGAGCAGTCTGTGCTTTCTTGAGCTTAGTTGAATTGACTTTTGGTCTGAGCATCATTTGCATGGAATATGTGAAAGTCTAATAAAAGCCATTTGTTCGAGTAAGAGGATTGGGGTGGGGGAGAAAATAATAAATATTTGTCAAGGAATATGAAAGTTGAGTGTCATTATATAACTAGAAACATTGGGGCTGATGTTTCATGAAAATATGTGATAATCTATTGCTCACTTATTCTTTTGAACTGTTTCAGCCACAGTCAGTGAACACACAATGCTATTAGAAGGAACAGCTAACCGGCCTCCCCCTGGTAGCTCTGGACCTGTAACTGGAGCTGAGATAATGAGGAAACTTTCTAAAACTCATACCCATAGTGACTCTGCATTAAAAATAAAGGTATATTATTACTCTTTTTGGTTAGAGTTATTCAGACTTACAGAGAAAACCTAAAATTTTATCTCAAATTTAAATGTTAGATGTCCACCCTAAATATTCAGATAGCATTTTCGTGTTGAAATTAACTTGATTTGTAATTTCAGTGTAAATATTTCTTTGAAAATTGTATCATCAGTAACTGCTGTTGATTAAGGACCACTATAACTACCAAGCCTTAGAGCTGTCTCCAGTTTATTGAATACTGTATTCCATAAAATCCCAAATTGAAAATGTTGATAATCTTATAATTATCAGTTTTAATAAGAAGCCTTTTAGGCAGTGCGTGATCAATAGGTGGTTTGGGTTAGACTCTTTTATGATTTTAATTTTTTTGGTTTTATGAATTTAATGGATGCTTGATAAGAGACACATATAGCAAAGTGGTTAGAGTACCACCTTGGAAGCCAGACTGCCTTGGTTTGAAACCTGCCCCACCACTTAGTTGCTCTCTGACTGAATTGGTTTTAACTCTACATCAGTTTCCTTGGTGTAAGATGGAGATTATAATAGTAACCTTCTGAAGAGGGTTGTGAGAAATAATTAATTCATGAAAAATGCCTAGAGCAATATTTGACCTTTAATAAATTATTTGTTGGTGGTGGTTCTTTATTTTCTGCTAGTTATTGGTGGTGGTGGTTCTTTATTTTTTGCTAGTTTACTTTTGTGAGAACTGAAAAAGTTAAAATTTTAACTTTCTGGACAGGCGCAGTGGTTCACGCCTGTAATTCCAGCACTTTGGGAGGCCAGGGCGGGTGGATCACAAGGTCAGGAGTTCAAGACCAGCCTGGCCAAGATGGTGAAACCCCATTTCTACTAAAAATACAAAAATTAGCCGGGTGTGGTGGCAGGCGCCTGTAATCCCAGCTACTCAGGAGGCTGAGGCAGAGAATTGCTTGAACCTGGGAGGTGGAGGTTGCTGTGAGCCGAGTTCTTGCCACTGCACTCCAGCCTGGGCAACAGAGCGAGACTCTATCTCAAAAAAAAAAAAAATTTAACTTTCTTTGAAAGTCTGTGTATAGACTCACATTGATACCCAGAATCTGTAAAATGATAATTTTGACAATATTAAATAAAAATTTCTACACAGAAAAAAGTAATATACAGTCATGCATCAGTTAATGACAGGGATGATGCATTCTGAGTAATGGATCATTAGGCAATTTGTCATTGTGCAGACATCATAGACTGTACTTACGCAAACCCAGATGATGGTACAGCCTACTACACACCTAGACTATATGAGATAGATAGCCTGTTGCTCCTAGGCTACAAACCTGTACAGCATATTACTATCCTGAAGCCAGTGGGCGATTGGAATGCAATCGTGTTTGTGTATTTCAACATAGAAAAGATACAGTAAAAATATGATATTATAATCTTATGGGTTCACTGTTGTTTACGTTGCCTGTAGTTCACTTAAACTGTAATTATGTGGCACATGACTGTATTGTAAACAGAACAGTAAGACACGTGACAAAAGGCTAATTTTCTAAAATACGAAGATCTCATCCTTATCACTAAGAAAAAAGCCAATACCAAATAGAAAAAAATGGTTAAATGATATAAACAGGTAGTTCACAGAAAAATACATATACACATACAAAAATGTTTTCTTATAATTAAAGAAATGTAAATTAAAATGAGATTTCCATTCTCACTTATCAGATTGAAAGACTAAAACTTTTGAATAGTGTACATTGTTGGTGAAGATGTGAGGAAACAGATACTCATACAGCGTTGATGGGAATCAAATTGGTGCAACCTCTTTGAATAACAATGAGGCAATATGTGTCAAAATTTAGAAGGCGATGCTCTTTTATCTAGTATTTCCATATTCAGGAATTCATTCTAGAGAAAGTCATAGATGCTCGAAGACATAATGAGTCTAAGAACGTTCTTTGCAGCACTATTTATAAAAGGAAAATAGTGGAAACAACGCAAATGACTAGTCATTAGAGGACTAATAAACTAGTGTACACTGATATAGATGCATACTATGAAATCTTTTAGATGAAGTAGATCTGTAAGTGGATATGGAATGATCACTGAAGTACACTGATAAAGTATAGGATGATATCTATTTGTGTGTTTAAAAAAGGATAAATATGTGTGTACTTATATAAGCCTAACTGATTTATGTAAAGATAGATAAAAAACAGTTAAGAGAGTCTCTGGGAAAGGGATCCAGTATATTGGAACACCGGACTTACTTTCTATTGAATAGTCTCTTGGGCTTTCAAAGTTTTTATTCTGTGTAAGTATGGCTCTTTTAGTTAAAACATTCAATGATAGTTTGATATACTTTAAAAAGAAGACTGAACTATTCAGCTTATTGTTTCCACAGTATAGTTAGAAGCTTGGGACACTTTAATCTGTCTTAGCTTTTTTTCCTGATGGACAGTTTTTTCAAACTTCTGAATCATATTTAGGTGTTTTCCTGTTAAAGCTGTTCATTTTCAGAATTGTTTTGAACGTTCTTTTGCTATGGGTTATTAAAGTCCTCTAAAAATGTGAAATTCCAAATGCTTAGTTTCAGATCTTTGCTTTTCAAGATCTTTTTTGCCTGTGTAGTCTTTTTTTGTACTATATTTTAAATTGATCGGCCATTCTAATCATAGATGTGACAGAAGATAGAAATTGAAAAATTCTGTAATTTTTAATTTTTCTCATTAATTGTGGAAAGTCTTTTTGGCATTTCAGAGCTCTCCAAGAGTACTCTTGATTATTAGAGTACTAGGAAGGATAATTTAATGTTAAGAATTTGAAGGTAGAAGTTAGGCAGATGGGTTAAAAATCTGGCTTTTTCCTTAGTAAGTATGTAAGTGACTTTTCTTCATCCTTTAGGACAGAAATAATATCTTACCTTGGAGAACTTAAGGATTAAATAAGATAATACATGAAACATGCTTATCAAGTGTTTAATACGTTGTGAGTGTTCTTTTACTTCCTCTGTCAACACCCTTCCTCCACCTTTCCTCATCTAAGTGAGGATGACTGGGAGGGCATTGAAAAAGGAATAAACTTTTCTGCTTTCCAGAGGAGGTTAAGACTTTTAAGGGCTTCACAGCACTGGTATCCATTGCGTCAACATTTCTTGCTATTAGCAAAAAGTCTCTAGTTTCCTTCCAGGTAGATGTCTATTCTGACTCCCGTAAAAAACTGCAGGGAAGGTTGCTGAAGGTAGATAGCTTTTCTTTCTTTAGTTTCTTTGAGTACCTAGACTTTACTTTTGATGGTATCAGTCATGTTACAGATCCTTTGTGTGTGTGTGTGTGTGTGTGTGTGTGTGTGTAGTAAGTTTTTCTAGGGAATATTTTGTGTAAGGGATATTGTGTCCAGGTATCAGTTTGCTGGTTCAGTAAATAAGCAGTGATATAAATATTTCAGGCTACTGTTTTTCTTTGCTACCCATATGAATGTTCCTTGGCACTTCCACAAACACCCTATGTATAACTTCCTGAAGTTTCAATATACTATTTACTGCTCCTTAGGTATGAATAGTGCTTCATTTCCACCATCTATTTGATATACTGTGCTATGTGGTTTTATGTGGTTTTATGTCTTGTCACCAGATTCCCTCATCAGATTAAGAAGGGAATTAATGATCCATGGTTAAAATAAGTGGATGTGCTTCATTATAATATTGATAATATTGATAATAAAAGTGGCCCTTTGTCTTGTACTATAGAGTTGCAAAACATTTTTACCTACATTTAAGGACGTATGTAAAAAGGATTCACCACAATCCTAGTATACATGATCAGTTTTGGTATTAATGTGCAAAATAGCTAGCCGTTATAGCAACAGTAATAGTAATAGTGGTTGTAGTTATCAGCAGTCATTTTTATATACATAAGAAATAACCCTAAGTTACACTTTCTGTAGGGCATTCACCCATATCATTCTCTGAGCTATACCAGTGGAGACACTGCCACTGATTCTCCAGTGCATGTTGGACGTGCTGGGATGCCAGTAAAGGAGAGTCCAAGGAAGGAGAGCCTACTCAGCTACCTGACTGGAAGCTTCCCAAGCCTGCACAACCTCCTGGAAGGGACTCCTCAGAGAAGCAGTGCTGCTGTGAAAAGTAGCTCCCTAACGAGAACAGGTACATCCTCTAGATTTGATAATTACATGTTTATATTTATGAGGGAATTGAAATGAAACAGGACTTAAGTTTAGTTAGATATATACTTTGGTAGTACAACTAATCTCTCGTAACTTATCTTTGAGAAAAAATTTTAGGAATCCATTGTTCTGTTTGTAACTTTTCAGGGTTTTCATGCCCTTAGTTTGCATTTTTCAATTGCAGCGCTGACTAATGTCAATGTAGGCATTTGGTGTGGGGTGCTGTCTAGACCAGCAACATAGAATTTCCCCTGTTATAATAAAAATAAGCTATTTATTAATGCATTAATATCCAAATACCAACATTATGCAGTGAGAATTTAAAGCCATCTGCAAACATACATTTTAACTTGGTTCTTCAAATATAATTATATAAATTACATTTTTTTGCTCCTTAGTATATAAATAATATTATACTCAGAAACATTTTATTTTCAGGAAATACAGTAGCCACTGATATGTTATCTGAACATCCCTTGCTATCTGAGCCATCATCTGTGAGTTTCTATAATTGGATGTCAAATGCTGTGGGTAATCGAGGAAGTGTGGTACAAGAATCTCCTGTTACAAAATCAGGACACAATAGTCTTCCCACAGGTATTGAGTTATCACATTATTTTGCTTAACTGTCTAAGGGGAATATATACCAAAATCTTATTTTTCAGAGGATGGGTTAAAAATCTCAAACAAGTACTGTTTGGTTGAAATTGGTCCATTTATATTTATAAATGCCTTTGATAATATTGTAATTGAGAGAGTAGTAAGCAGTCACTCAGTGTTCTTGTTGAAAGGCAAATATGTCAAATATGAGATTGTATATAAAGAGTTTAAAGCTTCCTTTTAATGTGGCTGGTTTAAGTGGTAAACGAAAAAATGCAAAGTGTAATTACAACATCATATACTTGATGTTACAGAAGATAGTTTTAATTTATCTAGATCCCTCGGAGACCTAATAACTATCATTCTAAACCTTTAGTTACTTAACAAATATTTAATTAAATCTAAAACAGTATGTATGTATAAGGATAGATAAGGATGACTTGTGTTCTGAAAAGTTGATTTCAAAGTATGCATTTTTTTTTTTCTTTTCAATTTAAACAGTCTTGAAATGGTACTACTCTACAGGCTTCAAAAGTTTACCCTGCTGTACACTTTTTATGTGTTTCTATTCTGCAATAATTTACATTTTATTCTTAAAAATTTACTCCATTAGGTGTTGCACCCAATCTTCCAACAATACCCTCAGCCTCAGATTTCAACACTGTCTTGTCTAGTGACCAAAATACTTTGGATGGGACACATTCTCAGCATAGCACCAGTCAGGATGATGTGGCAGGTGTAGAAGAAGCAAACCAAGGGTTTCCTGCTGTTCAGCTTGCTGATGCACAGGTGAGCCAGCCTGTTTTTTCCTAATTATAATAATACCTCATTAGGCATTGGTTAGCAACTGGAACCTCCAATAGTATGCACCTTGGAATTCTAGTGAGGATATACTGTACCTATGTGCCTACAGCCTTCATGCAAAACAGGAGGAGCCTTTAAAAAGTACATGGCTTAATTATAAATGCAAATTAAGTATCTATATGTAATCATTAAATAGAAGAGTCTCATATAGTAACCTTTTTGTTATTTGTAACAAATTGGCTAAGCAACATGAATGGATAATCATACCTTATGGTTTTTAGTGCTACCTTAAAACTTTATTGAGTGACCAGTGGGGAAGCATTGATGATTTTAGAGCAGAGGAATAAAGTAACTAAAACTATAGATGTAGAAATATTATATGAGTAGCAAATGTATTAAATTGATTGAAATAGAGAAACTAGTGTTGAAAAGATGAATTATTGAAATAGTTCACCCAGTGGGTAATGAGACTCTAGGCTTAGATGTTTATGGCTTTGAAAAGGTAAATGAGGATATGGTGAAGGTCTTATTTAATTGATTAAATATGGAGAATAAAGAGTGAAATCCTTTAAAACATACTCTTTGGTTTGAGCAGCCAGTAGGCAAGTGTGAGAGTGGGACGTGGGTGAGAGGAGGCATCATTTTTTCAGGATAAAGGTGTCTTGAGCATATTTACACACAGCTGTTCCTCAGCATCCAAGGGGTTGGTTTCAGGACCAACCCCCTACCCACCCTCTGATCCACCACCCAAGATACCAAAACATGTGGTATGCCCAAGTCCCTTATATAGAATGGCATATATTTGCATACAACATACATACATCCTTCTGTATATTTTAAATCTTTTCTAGATTACTTATAATACCTAATGCAATGTAAACACTACGTCAATAATTGTTACATTGTGTTGGGTTTTTATTTGTATTTTTTAATTGTTACGTTGTTATATTTTATTGGTTTTTACTCCCTAATATTTTCAGTGTGGTTGGTTGAATCCTTGGATGCAGAACCCTTGGATATGGAGGGCCAACTGTACTTAAGGAGTTAGGAAGCTCGTGATCAAAAATAAAGGAAAGAAGGGTTAGCAGATGGAGCAAAATTAGTAGAAAAATGAGAAGTATTGGAATTTAGAGTCAATTAAAGAGAGAGTTGTCTTCCCAAGCACACACAAAAAAATGAAGTGACCTAGGACAATCGGAAATACAGGCTTGGCTCTCATTGTGTAAATGGCACTTGTCCACTTAGATTTTTTTTTTTTTTTTTTTTTTTTGAGACGGAGTCTCGATCTGTAGCCCAGGCTGGAGTGCAGTGGTGCCATCTCGGCTCACTGCAAGCTCACCGCCCAGGTTCACGCCATTCTCCTGCCTCAGCCTCCCAAGTAGCTGGGATACAGGCACCCGCCACCACGCCCAGCTAATTTTTTGTATTTTCAGTAGAGACAGGGTTTCACCGTGTTAGCCAGGATGGTCTCCATCTGACCTCGTGATCCACCTGCCTTGGCCTCCCAAAGTGGTGGGATTACAGGCATGAGCCACCGTGCCCGGCCTAGATAGGGTTTTTTTAAGCTTCAGGAAAAGATCACTAAGGTAGAATGTGTAGTGAAAGAGGAGGCTGAGAAAAGCACTGGATAGCACCTATATTTAGAATGTAGAAGGGGGAAAAGGAACCATGTGGCAGAAGATGAGTAGTCAGAGTGATCTTAGTGCTCTAGCATTGAACACATGTAGTTCTTTCTGTTCAGGTTAGTGCTTAGTGTCTGAAATTCAGTTAACTAGAGATTTAACCAGAATAATGTATCTCCATAAGCATGTATGATACTTAAAATGTAAAGGAAGTTCTCTGAAGATAAATGTTAAATGACTATTACAACCAAGTGCTTCCATTTAAAAATAGGTCAGATATTCATAACATTGATAATGTTTTTTTTTTTTTTTTTTTTTTTAAATTATACTTTAGGTTTTAGGGTACATGTGCACAATGTGCAAGTTTGTTACATATGTATCCATGTGCCATGTTGATTTCCTGCACCCATTAACTCGTCATTTAGCATTAGGTATATCTCCTAATGCTTTTCCCGGCCCCCCCCCCACCCCACCCCACAACAGTCCCCGGAATGTGATGTTCCCCTTCCTGTGTCCATGAGTTCTCTTGTTCAATTCCCACCTATGAGTGAGAACATGCGGTGTTTGGTTTTTTGTCCTTGCGATAGTTTACTGAGAATGATGTTTTCCAGTTTCATCCATGTCCCTACAAAGGACACGAACTCATCATTTTTTATGGCTGCATAGTATTCCATGGTGTATATGTGCCACATTTTCTTAATCCAGTCTATTGTTGTTGGACATTTGGGTTGGTTCCAAGGCTTTGCTATTGTGAATAGTGCCGCAATAAACATACGTGTGCATGTGTCTTTATAGCAGCATGATTTATACTCCTTTGGGTATATACCCAATAATGGGATGGCTGGGTCAAATGGTATTTCTAGTTCTAGATCCCTGAGGAATCGCCACACTGACTTCCGCAATGGTTGAACTAGTTTACAGTCCCACCGACAGTGTCAAAGTGTTCCTATTTCTCCACATCCTCTCCAGCACCTGTTGTTTCCTGCTTTTTTAATGATGGCCATTCTAACTGGTGTGAGATGGTATCTCACTGTGGTTTTGATTTGCATTTCTCTGATGGCCAGTGATGATGAGCATTTCTTCATGTGTTTTTTGGCTGCATAAATGTCTTCTTTTGAGAAGTGTCTGTTCATGTCCTTTGCCCACTTTTTGATGGGGTTGTTTGTTTTTTTCTTGTAAATTTGTTTGAGTTCATTGTAGATTCTGGATATTAGCCCTTTGTCTGATGAGTAGGTTGCAAAAATTTTCTCCCATTCTGTAGGTTGCCTGTTCACTCTGATGGTAGTTTCTTTTGCTGTGCAGAAGCTCTTTAGTTTAATGAGATCCCATTTGTCAATTTTGGCTTTTGTTGCCATTGCTTTTGGTGTTTTAGACATAATGTTTTTATATTTACACAGGAAGTTGAAAAGTCAACTTTGTGAACCTAATATATGTTTTTTTTTGTAAATGGAAACACAATAGGAATTCATACCTGTTTTAAAAGCAAGAGGTAGAATGTTTTAACTAATTCATAATTTTATTTTCCTTGTACTTTCAGACACTTAGGTAGGATCAAGGAATCTGTGTCCTTATTTATTATTATTAATTTGAAGATGAGTGGCCTATAATAGGTACTAAAAATATTAAATTTTAAGTAAAGTTAGAGTCAATTATATGAGGCCATTTTTGCTTCACACTATGATAATAATAACATGTACTGAGGTAGGGTAAGAAATAAAAGCTGCATTTTTCTATATGTAATTTCTACAGTAAATGATAAGCTATAAATTGAGCTAATATGAATGTTTATGTCTTTTAGGTTGTTTTCAAGCCTCTTCTAAGTCATACAGGGATCCAGTCACAGGATACAATGCCACTCTGCTACCGAATGTACTTTGGAGAACACCTTTCATTTTCAGGGACTTTGGACTGCCTCAGAGCAGATATTGTGGATTCAGACACAGCCAAAGAGAGAAAAGGCAAAAGAGCAAGAAGGTGTCTTTTGCATTTTTGTGTATAATTTTGTGTAAGAATTATAATACGTTTGTTTTTTTAACATTACTTTCGTGTAATCCAAATAAGTAATTTTTCTTTTTTTTTTTTTTTTTGAGACGGAGTCTCGCTCTGTCGCCCAGGCTGGAGTGCAGTGGCGTGATCTCGGCTTACTGCAAGCTCCACCTCCCGGGTTCATGCCATTCTCCTGCCTCAGCCTCCCAAGTAGCTGGGATCACAAGTGCCCGCCGCCATGCCCGGCTAATTTTTTTGTATTTTTAGTAGAGACGGGGTTTCACTGTGTTAGCCAGGATGGTCTTGAACTCCTGACCTCGTGATCCACTCGCCTCGGCCTCCCAAAGTGCTGGGATTACAGGCGTGAGCAACCACACCCAGCCAAGAAAGTAATTTTAATATGTTAATGAGAAGATAATTACCTTTTAGTAAAAGTAGTAGCCACATTTTCTTATTAATAACTAGTTGCATTTATCAACAGATTATGAGGCCTATTTTTAGGCATATTTTTGAACCATGTTAGCACATAGATGAGGGTCATGTATATTGATATATGCACTCACCATTTATTTACTTGGCTCTTGTAATAGTGGAATTTTTATGATCTTAAGGGTTCTGAGTTGACTTGTGTCAGGTAGTATTTTGTATTAGAAACAGGGCGGAAGTCATATTGAGAGTCTAGGCATCAGAAACAAATAGAAATGTAGCATGGTAAAAGTTATGAACCATCTTTTGCTGTTATTTTATATTGTCATGGATGGTTCTTCAGTTTCTTTAGTGTTTAATAGGAAATAATATACCCACTAACAGGATTTGAGTAATATTTTGGGAACTTGGAATTTTATTTTGAGTGGGACTTAAATGGACAGAAATAGTAGAATATGGAGATAAATGGCATTTATGACAAGAGGTTTCTGTAGTATTGTTTCTTTCATCCTTTTTGTGTTTTTGCAAGGTGGTAAATTAAAATACTTGTGTCTGATATATAGCTAAGTAAAATATATTTTTCATTTGAAATATTTCTGTTTAAATTTTAAATAATTTAACAAAAGTTCTTGCTTTTCACAATAGTCTTATACCATAACAATGACCGTAGAAGCTGAAACTACAAGGCAATTTTAATAATCGGTGAAAAAAATTACTTTTGTGACCTTGACAGTATTTGTAAAAACATTAAAAATGTTCTTACTATTTATTATAAATGTATAGGGAAATGAAAAAAAGTAAAACTAATATTTAGTACATTGGAATTTAAAATGTTAGAAACACTGAGAATTAGACTATTTTATTTCTTTGTAAAAGCTTATCAAAGAGTAGTTTGAACGGTTCTGTCCTTCTTATGATATAACATATAATACAGAACAAGCAGCTTTTGTGTGCCTTGGCAAAATGTCGAACTCCTTTGTATGTATGGATCAGTTTTCAGCATTTTATCCTTTGCACTTTCAATGTCATGAAATAATCTTTGATTCCCTTTACTATGAAGTTTTTTGTCAGCATCACTTCCTCTGGGATATCTTCATCCTTTCTGTCATGGCCACTTTCCTCTTTATGTCAATAATTTTTCCTCCACTTAGTTTTTCTGGCTAGATATTTAGAGTGTCTCGAACAGTGGAAGTATCAACATTTCCATGGTCAGCTGTTTCTTCTATAACACCGTTTCATTAATCTTCCCTGCCAGTATCTTCATTTTTAGTTTCTTTGCTGCATTTTCATCTTTGTTGTCCAATTCCCTCATTTGATTATTCATTTCTGTAAAATGTTATGGGGATTTATTACAGAGAGAGAGACAAGGAGGCAACACAAGTAACTACATGCTATGCTTTCTGTGCATGAAGTGAACAACAGGTATGCTTCAACTAATCACTATCACTGACACATTTTGAAGTGATGTGACTAGTCAGTGATCACAGTGCTCATCTGTTTCGTACTGACTTGTGGGCTGAAGAGCTAGCAGTAAGTTTGTGCTTTATGCAGTTTTCACAGTAAGTCTTTGTTACAAATTTGTATCACATTATTGGGAGACTTGTTATTTAAGTAAACCACAGTAACTGAAATTTTAAAATATTGGAACCATCAAATCCAGAACCAAAACATTAATACCTACACATACTCTCTATTTAGGGTTAAAATATCTGAGCTAAATTTATATTTCTATTTGCAAGAGACAGCTTTCATACAAATATATCCATTTATATATAAATATGTTTATATATATATACATACAGTATATGTTTTCGTATGTATAACTAGGTTATATATAATTGGATTATATATAATTTATATGTAATAGGTTGTATATAGAGATATAGATTATATAAATAAAATTACAGCTGTAGCGTATTTATTGGCCTAGTAGAAACCATATAATACTACAACAGACTAGACCTTCATTTGAGCACACAAGCAAGTCTTTTTTGGGTGAGAGCTTCTTTGAGTGATTCTGTGAACTTCATTGCCTTTGGTCTAGCTGAACCTGACATTCCTTTTAATTTTTCTACTACCGCGCCAGCTCCAAATGCTCCACATTCTTACAACTAACTCATGATTAGCTTTTATTTCTCAGATCTCCTATAATTCCATCTTAAGCTCTTATTTGTTTGGAGACCTTCACCACAATATGCTTTTCCCAGCCATTAATTTCAGTATTGTCTGGGTTTTTTGTTTGTTTTTGTAGCAGATTGTTCATTTTGCTAATTGTTGTATATTAGTTTGCAGTTACAGTTTCTTGTATGAATATGTATAACTCTCCTACTACTTTGTAAAGCCAGGGCAGTTATTAAACATTTAGCATAGAGTCTGGCATGTAGTAAGTCCTCATACATAATAGTTTCTTTGTCTCTTTGCTGTCTCTAGTAAAAGTAGCTGCACGTATCAGGGACTTATACTTTAAAATTTTAATTGTCACTTTGGCTCTGCGGTGCCCATGTGTCAGGCTTTTACTTGTCAGGCAAATTGTTATGGTATACCATTTTCTTTTTCTCCTTTATTTGAATCTCCCTCTTTAAGATTTTCTTACTACCTCTACATGTTTTAGATTCTTGTTTTTGCAATTGTGGATTATTTTCATCTCTTTTTAGTCTTCTCTCTCCTATCTGTTCTAATTCTCAAAATTAAGTTTTTCCTTTTCTGACCATATGCTTAGTTGGCATTGATTGTACACTTCCTGTGAGTTTATGCATTTACATGAATTACACTACAGTGGGGCATTTTTCTTATTAATTAAGGAATGATAGTATTCATTAAGGAATTATTGCTCTGTAGTTATAAATTCTTTAAGTTAAATGCAAAATATCAAAGCAGCTTCTGATTTTTTTCTTTTTGTTACAGAAAAAACTCCCATGTCTGCACATTCATAGTGTGCATGGAAGAAGAGAGAAAAATACCTTTTTACAGTTTTAGTGCTTGGGGTTTATTGTTATTATTGGTAGTTGGTTTATAGAAATTTGAGACATTTTTGACTTTCATATTAAAATTTACTATAATAGTCTTACATGAAAATCTTTAGATAAGCAGGAGGATTTGCCAAAATAATTTTTTTATCAGATTTTAAGGTTTTGTGTGTGTGTATTTCTAATTTTTGTTTCACTTGCATTTCCTGTCTGCTTTCAACTTAGCATGAGGGCTTCCTGTCTAATATCAAATAAAATTATGTTAAATATGAATAAATTAGATACATGATTATGGGGGGGGATGGTTAAGCGAGATATCCTAATTGATCTATACTTAACTCTAAATTTCAATACTCTATGGCAATACCATCAAATGACAATAAAAGTTGTTTTATCACTTCAGTGAAATCATTTCTTAACATAAGAAGACTGATTTTGACTTGTTAGTTTTAGAATAAGATTAAGTAAGAAGACTTAAAGGCCCACCTTTGAACTCATTAAAAGCCTGGCTTAGTGAGAGAGCAGATTTTACTGGTTTGCTTGCTTAAAATTATTTAAGACTCATATTTTACCTTGGAGATGATTTTGCCTATAAATTAATAAAGATGTATGTTTCTGGAAAAATGGAAGAAAAACCTTGTCCTTTTTTTATTTCACATTTTTAGGCAAGGCCATGTGAATCTTCCTCCACTTGAGTTCAAACCAGCATTAATGTTGGGAACCTTTAGCATCAGTGCTGTTGTAATGGAGAAGTCCGTGTGCACCCCTCAGAACTCTACCAGTGCCCTTTCTTTTCATGATCTCAGCAAGCGGTATTATAATACCTTTCACTGCAACTTTACTATTTCCTGTCAGTCAATAAGCCAGCATGTAGATATGGCTTTGGTTCGTCTTATTCATCAGTTTAGCACAATGATAGATGACATCAAAGCAACTCAGACTGATATTAAACTTAGCAGATATACAGCTGGATCTGCTTCCCCAACACCTACCTTCAAAACCAGAAAACATCGGGACTTTCGTTCATCTGACTTTAGCCGCAGTTCTAGAGGAAGTCTTAATGGTGGCAATAGAGTAAATAATGCAAAGAACAAACGGACCAACAATGAGAATAACAAAAAGGAATCTCGAAACAAGAATTCATTAGGAAGATCTGAAAGAAGAACATCAAAAGTGTCTAGGAAAGGTTCAAAAGATGTGGTGGATCACATGACTATTCATATGGATGACTCTGATTCAATTACAGTGTCAGAACAGAGTGAGCCTTCAGCTGAGTGTTGGCAGAATATGTATAAATTGCTTAACTTCTATTCACTTATCTCTGATCCAACAGGAATATTGGAAAAGTCTTCAGAAACATTTGGACCAGCAGGTAACAGACATTTTTATGTTTTAAAAATTTCTGTTTAGAATAACAATAATACCAAAGAAGCAGAAGACTGTTCGTCATGTTTTCTTAATGTTGTAAGTGGATAATTGAAATGGAGAGAAATTGTCTATCACCAGGGAAATAAAACAGTAATGGAATTCAGATATCCTGCCACCACATTTCCCATCCTTTTAAACTCTTACATGGTATGTTCTTGAAGGATTTAGACAGACCTGATTTAAAATATCTGGCTCTACTATTCACTTTCAGTAGGAACTTGGAAAAATGCTAAAGAAAGTTTTAATCATTTTGTTGGGGATTAGGAGAAAGAGGACTGGTTGGGAATGTGAAGGAAAGAAAGGTAAGACAATGTTTGGAATGTCCTTCCATTTTTCAGTCTTCGTATCTAAAATTGTATATTTTCATTTACTTATAAAGGAGTTCGGAGCCCTACAGAGCCAACATGTAAAGTTGTGTTTGAGAATGAACAAGACAACAGCAGTTTGACTAAGACGCAGAGGAAACGTAGCTTGGTAACTTCTGAACCTCAGCATGTTACTCTAATAGTGTTTGGGATTGGCATGGTGAACCGCACACACCTAGAAGCAGATATTGGTGGACTAACAATGGAATCGGAACTGAAGAGGATCCATGGCAGTTTTACTCTTAAGGAAAAAATGAAAGGTATGAATGATTTTTCTAATAAAGTGCTATGTATACATAATAATTAGTGCCACTCTTCTGAAGAAAACCACTGCCATGTCTCCAAAATTCCTACTTGGCAAATTTTTTTTTTTCCAGAAAAATTGGACTTTCCAAATTCTGAGGTACCAAGAACTTTGTTGTAATTATCAGTGAATTGAGGTAGCTTTGATGTCTAAATATTTTAGCACATAAATATTGAGCTGATGTACCTGAGTACCTGATGTACTCAGTGACATTTATTCTTTGTCTTTTAATATCAACTACTAAGATGTCTCTAAAGGCTGAAAATTTTACCAAAATAATGAAATTTATGAAAAATTTGCTTTTGTTACTACCATAGAAATCTTATAATCTAATACTAAGTATCTCTATAAAAAGAAGTCCCTTTAGTTGATATAAAATTTCCTAGGTTAGTGAAAACATACCATTTATCTTGAGAATGATTACACAAGGTATGATATTTTATCAAATCCAGGAGCCCATCAATTTGAAGATGCACTATTATTTTATGTATCACAAAGAAAATCCCATTGCCAGATATGGTCAGATGCCATTGATTGTAAACTGCATCCCACTTTCAGAGATGCTAAAATAAAAAAAACAAATGTTTCTTAGACTCAGTGGATACAGCAATAAAGTTGCAGGGATTCTCTTGCAGCAATGATTATATAAAACCAGTGTGGTTTTCTTTTCTGGTTGTGAAAATAACCTGACAGATTATATTACATGAGAAAAGGAAGTTATCAATCGCCATGTGTTTTTATTGTTAACTTTATGATTGAGAAATTTGTAAGGTCTAATCAAAACTTACTTTGAACCTGTTTTTTGTTATATATCCTTCTTTACCTGTTTTTTACCCTGAACATTTATTATTTACTCAAAAACTAATTTTAAATTTGAGGATTATGTACTTGGGATTAACATGGTGAACCACACACACAGTTCTCTGAAAAAATTAGATGGACTGACTGCAAATTGCTAAGAAAAATACAAACACATCAGCCTTCCTTGGAAATATCACAAAGGATATAAACAATACACAAATGCTCAGGTGTCTAAGTTGATATTAAAAAAAAAAAGTTGTCAGTTTTTTCATCTGTTTAGCCAAAGTTAAGAATGACCATACTCATTTTTGGTGAGAATTAGGGAAATGGACATTTTCATTCACTTTTAAATTGATATAAATTGGTTTAATGTGCCTGAAGGTTAATTTAATAGCTTTTATCAGTAGTCTTTAGAGTACATTTATCTTTTGACTCAGCAATTTGAGGTCTGCAAACCTAGGTATAAGAAATGATCAGAATTGTGTGAAAAGATATCTGTACAAAGAAGCAGCCAAGTGTCTGGCATTAAAGAATTGGTTATTTTTATAAACAAACATATGCCAGTTTACAATTTACCCATTAAAATTATACTGCAGAATTTATTAATACGAACAATAATGTTAAATGAAAAAAGTAGGCAAAATTGTTTATGTGATTTCATTTTTTTAAGTAATTAAAATATTTATACCCTCCATTAAAGTCACAGGAATTATATGGACCAAGAGCGCTGGTTTATATGGTTTCTTTTTCCTATTTTTTAAAATTTTCCAACTTTTCTGCAGTAAGTATTATTTCTGAAATGTAAAATGCCATTAGGCTATGTAATGCCAGTAGACTAATGCAGGAATGGCATATTGAAGTGTATATTTTGCATTATTGCAATTTTGACATTTAATATGTATGTGTGTATTAAATGCAGAGAAATGAAAAACTAAGGAAATTTTTTAAAAAGTAGCTCTGAAATAGTTGAAAAAAATTTACCATAACTTTAAAATTATCTTTTGCTACTGAATGTATTATGAATAAAATGTAATTTTAATATGAAATGCAAGTATCTTATATCCAGAATTCAAATAAATATTTTTTTCTCATATTTAAGATGTTTTACATCAAAAGATGACTGAGACTTGTGCTACTGCTCATATTGGTGGGGTTAATATTGTGCTGCTTGAAGGGATTACACCAAATATACAGTAAGTATGTCCGTTTTTATTTTCTTACACTTATAGTTTTAGACAAAACTGGAAATTCTTTGGATAAACATGCTGAATTTGGAGGTTTGTATATATAATATCAGTTCCCAGATACTGAGAATTCTGTCATTAAGAATATCACCAAAAAAAATATTTTAGAAAAATACTTTTTGTCTTTCTAAAATTGGTAGTATATACCTTCATTCCTAACTTCCATTCAGCAGAGCAGTTTCATGTTAACTACAAAACAGCCTTTGATAATTTAGGTCAGATTTTCAGAATTTGCTCTTAATATTATGACTAGTTAATGTTGTGCTACTGTTATCCTGTAACACATCCAACATGACTAAATAGAGGATTTGGTTCAGCATTATAAAAATTAAGTATTAGTCCTAGATTGACTAAGAAGTATGATATGTTACAGCTCTAATAATATTTTAAAAATCTGAATAATGTGATAGCTACCTTGGGGAATATTTCCTGAAATGGATGTTTATTAATGGGCCATAGCTTTCTCCAATGAGTTTTGGCTAAAATCAGCAACCTCAGACAGGGCCCATTCTCAAGACTTCCTGGAGACTGAGGTTTGGTTTGGACCTATAAGTGTAGAACTAAAGACTGTATATTTCATAATAGCTGCCTACTATTCAGATCACATTTCCTAAGAAGTCTTTTCAAGAAAGGCAGGAAATTCTGGTGGTTGTGAGAGATGAGATCTTTTTTTGTTCATTCAATATAGGAGAAGGGGTTATTATTATGTATTAATTATAATATTATTAAGTGCCTACTGTGGGCCAGGAGCCTCACCTATATTATTATATTTAATCCTCACTGCAATTTTGGGAACTGGGGTGGTCTTATCCGCCTTTACAGAACAATAAATTGAGGTTCAGAAAGATCAACATAGTGCCTAAAATACTTAATATAGTCAGTAAGAAGAGATGCCTGAATCTATACTCTTTCCACCTTATGATGCTTCTACTGGAAGTCATAGACCATGGATTCCATGATTCCTTCATTTACTCTAAATTTGAAGTACCATGGGTACATTACCTTCAGAAAGTAAACTAAATTTCTTTAAGTGTCCCATGAGTTTTATTTACTCTATCCTCCTGGATCTCTTCTCTTCATTATTTGTTATCTCTTAAGAGAAGGGCTTCTGATAGTCTTTAACCTTGCAAAACATAATGTTTACAGAACAGATTTTTGATAAAGTATTATATAGCTGATATTTCTTGCTCTTTTTTTCCCCAAGTAAAGACCCTTTAACTGTTTTATTTGAAAAATAAAAGTTATTTATTAGTTACTGCCAAACTCGTAGTGTATTCTTTGGTATTTCATTTTCAATTGCAATGAAAAGGAAATGGAATGGAAAAAAATAGTTCAAATGGTACTTTAAAGGAACATTTCAAGAGTGGGAAATTAGAAAAGCTTTCCAGATGATTGGTCGTATTGTAACTAATTTGTGCATGAATGTTTATTTGCCTCCTTTTTGTTTTCCTGCTTTCTCTTGACTCTTCATCTGTAGACTGGAGGATTTTCCTACATCTCCTACAAGTACAGCCAAACAAGAGTTTCTGTATGTCATATTATTCTTTTTCACGGCTTTGTGATTACTGTAGTATTGAATAGTTTTTAAAATATTTAAATGTTTTTCATGGCTGTGAATTATTTAGCTATTGTTTTGTAGCTGTAATATAGGCCCTTTTATATAATAGATTAAAGCTTACTGGTAATCAAGGAAAACACAGGTAAGGGCTGCTTTTTTGGTAATTCATACCTTGTCTGTCATTGTTGACAAGTTGTAACACTGTAGTTGTGTGTTGCTTGTGCCTTTTCAGACATGTTACTATTAAAATTTGTATGATCAAAGTACTTAATTTTTGATATGATAATGGAAGCTTAAAAAATTCACTCTGCAAGAAAGAGTTTTCACTAACTGTAGAAATAATTATTAAAACACTAATAAAACATCGGTACATCTCAGCCTTATAATTCTGTATTTAAGATGGGGAGAGTTGACTGCTCTGTTAATAGATTTTAATGGCCTTTACTATATGTAAATGTGTGTTTAGTTTCATTCAATAGATGAATGCTAGTCACATCTAGAGAGCCATTTGCATGTCTGCACCATCTGGGTGTGTTGTGGCTTATGTTGAAACTGAACTTGAAATATTGGTGTTAAACAATGGTTTTAATTATTATAATGTTAGAAATGATTCAAAATTCAGTAAGTAGTCAGCATTTCAGAGCCTACCTTCATGCTGACTAGGCCAATTCCATAAACTACTGCCTCCACCCTCCGGTGATCATCTCCGAGAAATAGTGTCTTGTGGAAGAAAAAAGTGTATTTCTCTAGTAATTGGTTTTGAATTTTATATAATACCTAGATTTTACTGTTTATAAACAGTCAAGACCTCTGATAGAGCTCCTGTTAGGCTTTGATCCTAATAAAAGTTAAATGTGATGAACTGGTTCTTCATATCTTTGAGACTACAAATAATTGGCAAATTTTCTGCAGCCCAGCAGAGATTAATGTATGTAAACTGGCCTGTAATTAATGTGAAATATGTATTTTGTGTATTTTTCCAAATTTAGTGATTGTCAAAAATCATTTGCCCATTTGAAGGATCACATTTATATTAGAAGTTATTGGAGCCAAGGTGGGAGGATTGCTTGAGGCCAGGAGTTTGAGACGAGCCTGAGCAACATAATGAGACCCTGTCTCTACAAAAAATTTAAAAACAAATTAGCTAGGCATGTTGGCACCCCTCTGTAGTCCCAGCCACTTGAGAGACTGAGTTGGGAGGATCACTTGAGCCCAAGAGGTCCAGGCTGTGGTGAGCTATGATGGTGTCACTGCACTCCAGCCCGAGCAACAACAAGACCCCATCTTTAAAAAAACAAATAATGTATGTGAGGGTGTGTGTTATGTGTCAAACACTACTTCATTATGGCTTCTACGTAAATGTCCTATCATATCCTATCTGTGGAATTCCACAGGTGTAGTGGTAGAAGTCATTCTTTTGCTTTACTTCTTTCTGCTCTTTCATTTCACAAATATTTGGCAAGTGTCTATTTTAATCTCCCAGGAACTGTTCTAGGCATTGGAAAGAGCAAAAGAAATCAAGAAAGATCATGTCTTTGCTTTATATCTGTACTAGTAATTAAAGGATACCAATTCTTAACTAAAAGTAAGTCTGATTATGAATCAGACTTTTATCATTTGTTTACCACACACTGAAAATGAAAAGCAGAAAATGCAAGTTACACTTCCTCCTTCCTATCAATTTCTTGTAACAGAGTGGATGATTGTTATCCTAATTTCTTTGACTCCCTAATTAGATTTTAAGAAGTATAGTGAATATTTTTTCTTTTCATATTTAGTGTCTGTATAGTAGTTGTACAGATCTCTAAAATAAGGTGGAGAAGAAAAGAGTTCTGAATGGGGGTAAAATAAAAAGTGGAATGTTGTGTGTCTGTGTATGTAATATAATATATCTTGTTCATGTTTTTACTTACATGTGAGAATATACTTATTTTCTTCTATAGATTCTTCCTATTAAAGAAATTAAACACTATTCAGTGCAAATAGCATAAAATAAATATATTAATATTTTTAGATAACATTGTTTCTTCAGTGTATAAACACATGAAAATTTTTAAGTCGTTTTAGTTCATTCAGTTACGAGGGGCTTCACAAACTGTGGAAAATGGAATTAGATATAAAAAAATATAAACTTTATTTCCCAACATAAGCTCCATCAAGTTCAAGACACTTTTCTAATCAGTGATACCATCCATTTATTCCTTTGCTAATGAACGGAGGGTCCCATGACAATGCAGTCTTTTTTACGTTATTAACTGAAGAGAAATGGGCACCCTTTAATTTTTTATTTTTATTTTTTGAAATTAGGAAACAAAAAAAGTCAGAAGGAGCCAAATTAAGACCGTGAAATGGATGCTTACTGATATCCTATCAAAACTCTTAACAGAATTGCTCTTGTTTGACAAGAGGAATGAGCGAGAGCATTGTTGTGGTGGAGGACTGGTAAAGCTTTCCCAAGCATTTTTCTAGTAAAGCTAGGGCTACCTTTCTGAAATCACTCTCTTAATAAGCAGATGTTATCATTCTTTGCCCCTCAAGAAAGTCAACAAGCAAAATGCCTTGAGCATTCCAAAAAACTGTTGCCATGACCTTTGCTTTTGACTGGTCCACTTTTATCTGCTCCCCATGCTGGAGTGCAGTGGTGCAATCTCAGCTCACTGCAGTCTCCATCTCCTGGGTTCAAGCAATCCTCCCACCTCATCCTCCCAAGTAGCAGGGACTGCAAGTATGTGCAACTACATCCAGCTAATTTTTGTATTTTTTCTAGAGATGGGTTTTTTCCATGTTGCCCAGGCTGATTTCAAACTCCTGAGCTCAAGTGATCTGCTCACCTCAATTTCTCAAAGTGTTGGGATTACAGGTGTGAGCCACCATGCCCAGCCATGACTGGTCTACTTTTGATGTGACTAGACCACTTCCACTTCTTTGTAGCCATTGCTTTGATTGTACTTTAGTTTTAGTATTGTACTGGTAAAGCCATGTTTAATCTCCCATTACAATTCTTTGAAGAAATGCTTCAGGATCTTGATCCCACTTGTTTAAAATTTCCATTGAAAGCTCTGCCTTTGGAGTTGATCTGGGAGCAATGGTTTTGGCACCCATCGAGTGGAAAAGTTTGCTTAACTTTGATTTTTTAGTCAGAATTGTGTAAGCTGAATCAATTGAAGTTGTCTATGGTGTTGGTTGTTGTTTGTGCTGTTAATTGTTGGTCCTCTTCAGTTAGGCACAAAGAAGATAAAATTTTTCCTTGCAAATTGACACTTGGTTTGCCACTGTGGGCTTCATCAACATTGTCTTGTCCCTTCTTGAGTTATCCATTTGTAAACTGCTGATTGCTTTGGGATATTATCCCCAAAGGCTTTTTATAAAGCATCAATGATTTCGCTATAATTCGCCCAAACTTCACCGTAAACTTGATGCTTGTTCTTGCTTCAATTTTAGCAGAATTCATGTTGTTTTGATGGGGGCTCTGTCAAACTGATGTCTTATCCTTCTTGGTACTTTAAAGAAGATCCTGTTCACATGTTTTAACAAATGAATATGAGTTTATTTTGGTGCAGAATAATTCTGAAATCTACACGTGGTTTTTTTATAATACACATTTTCCATGAACTTTTTGAAGACCTCTCAAATTTATAAGTATTTTTCTTGCTCTCAATATTTTTTCAAAATTTCTCTTTACTTGGCTGTTGGCTGTATTTTAAGTCTTCTTTCTCTATTGATAGAACTGTAGTGAAATGTAGTATTGCCAAGTCCCAAGCCCTCTACAGTGCCCAGAGAGGGCTGAAGACAAACAATGCTGCTGTGTTCAAAGTAGGAGCTATCAGCATCAACATTCCTCAGCACCCTGCCACCTTACATAGCATGATGGTTCGAAGTTCTCACCAACTATCTAAACAAATCTCAGACCTAATCAGACAACCTTCTACAGCGTAAGTTATTTTATTTGTTTACATTCTGTGATTCCATATACTGCCTCAGGGTATTCATTGCTGCATTAACAAAAGTTTGGAGGGAGATGAAGGGTTACTTCTAAGTATCGACCATTATGGACAGTGGAGCAAGAGGAGAGTAGCCAATCGTGATGATGTGAGAATGACTTTTGATAGCATTAAAGTACAGTGTCATCAATGCAATTGTCAGTATTCCATATTGCATAAACAAAGCTTAAGAGATCTTAGAGATTTGTGGGTATTGTAAGAGGTACTAATAAAAAGCAAATTGATGAATTCCAGGACCATGTCAATCCTTGTTTACTTTGAATTCATTGGAAATTTATGACTGCACAGGTTTAAGAAAGTATAGTAGTAGTCATTTATGTCCCAAGGCAGCATTTGACCATGCCACATAAATGTTTTAAAGGGCAGTAAATTTGAGCATTAACCTTTATTCCCTATGTCTATAGCCTTTGTTCGTGCATCTTCACTGCTGAGCCTTATTCCTGGTCTCCAAAAACTATAACTAATAAAAATACATGGTGGCAGGCATCTGTAATCCCAACTACTTGGGAGGCTGAGGCAGGAGAATCGCTTGAACCCGGGAGGCAGAGGTTGCAGTGAGCCAAGATCGCACCATTGCACTCCAGCCTGGGCAACAAGAGCGAAATTCCATCTAAAAAAAAAAAAACAAAACATGTAAAAGGTTAAAAACTTGTCTTACGTTTTATTTCCCACATCCTATAAGTGGGAAAACATTAGTGTGTCTTTTGAAGGTGTCTCGAAGCTGATTTTTCCAATTGTTCTATCTAAATCTTTAATTTTGATATAATGTTTAATCATGGCTGAAGTTGACTAAGTAGTAAAAATTTAAATGTTTTTCCTCTGAACAGAAATATGGAATCCAGAGTGTATACTTAAATTTTAGTTTTAAAATGCTCCAAGGAGCTTTTCCTTACTATAGTATCAGTAGAGTGTAGTAGTTGAAAAATCAGACCCTGGAGTCAGATTGATTGGGTTCAGATCCTAGTTTCAGCACTCTAGCTATGCTTCCTCATTTGCAACGTGGAGACAATAGTACCTACTTAAAGTGGGATGAATGAGACAAAGCACACAATGCACTAAGAACAGTACCTGGCACTCAAATTGTTATTATTATTGTTATTGTTGGGGTTGGTGTTGTCATTCTTTTTTTTTTTATTTTATTTTATTTTATTTATTTATTTATTTTTTTTTTATTATACTTTAGGGTTTTAGGGTACATGTGCACAATGTGCAGGTTTGTTACATATGTATCCATGTGCCATGTTGATTTCCTGCACCCATTAACTCGTCATTTAGCATTAGGTGTATCTCCTAATGCTGTCCCTCCCCCCTCCCCCCACCCCACAACAGTCCCCGGAGTGTGATGTTCCCCTTCCTGTGTCCATGAGTTCTCATTGTTCAATTCCCACCTATGAGTGAGAACATGCGGTGTTTGGTTTTTTGTCCTTGCGATAGTTTACTGAGAATGATGTTTTCCAGTTTCATCCATGTCCCTACAAAGGACACGAACTCATCATTTTTTATGGCTGCATAGTATTCCATGGTGTATATGTGCCACATTTTCTTAATCCAGTCTATCGTTGTTGGACATTTGGGTTGGTTCCAACTCTTTGCTATTGTGAATAGTGCTGCAATAAACATACGTGTGCATGTGTCTTTATAGCAGCATGATTTATACTCCTTTGGGTATATACCCAGTAATGGGATGGCTGGGTCAAATGGTATTTCTAGTTCGAGATCCCTGAGGAATCGCCACACTGACTTCCACAATGGTTGAACTAGTTTACAGTCCCACCAACAGTGTAAAAGTGTTCCTATTTCTCCACATCCTCTCCAGCACCTATTGTTTCCTGATTTTTTAATGATGGCCATTCTAACTGGTGTGAGATGGTATCTCACTGTGGTTTTGATTTGCATTTCTCTGATGGCCAGTGATGATGAGCATTTCTTCATGTGTATTTTGGCTGCATAAATGTCTTCTTTTGAAAAGTGTCTGTTCATGTCCTCTGCCCACTTTTTGATGGGGTTGTTTTTTTCTGTCATTCTTAACAGTGGTAGTAGTAGTGGCAATAATATCAGTAGTAGTGTGTAATGGTTAAGTCATAGAATTTGGAATCAGACAAATCTGAGTTTAAATCTCAGTTTTGTAATAATGATAAGAATCATCTTGGCAGTATAACATTCTAGGAGTCTTATATTGTTATTACTTTTTCTTGTCTACTTTTCCATATCATCATTGTTCAACAGTTGTTTTAGAAAGTCTGAATGTGATCTGATATTGGAAAGAAAACATCTATTCACAGTATATATTTGCTATTTTTCACTGAGAAATCCAATGATTTTCTACAATAAAATGGTACGTCCTGTGTTTATTTTTTAATTATTTTTTTTTGCTTTCTAGCCCACAGCCCGTAAAAGAAGATATTGCAACCCCACTACCTTCTGAAAAAACCCCAACAAGCGTTAATCAAACTCCTGTTGAAACAAATGAATTTCCTCAGCTACCAGAAGGCTTAGAAAAGAAGCCTATTGTTCTTAAATTCAGTGCCATGTTAGATGGTATAGCCATTGGAGCAGCACTTTTACCATCTCTGAAAGCAGAATACAAGATGGGAAGAATGAGAAGTCATGGAATGACAGGTAATATTGAATTCTGAATTCACTCTCTTAAAATTTATGATTTGTTTGAGAAATTAGTAATATTTTGATAAAAAGGTAAATTTGGTTTTATAGATATTATAAGTAATTTTGATTATAACATTTAAAGTTCATTAATGATGTTCTCTAGTTAAGTAAAAATATCAATCCGCCACCCCAATACCTTGAATGGCCAGAATGAACTCTTTTGAATTCCATAAAATTATTCAACTATGGAGGCCATTTCTCCAATTTAAACTTAAGTTGAATAAATTAACCTATTTCTACATCTATTAAGTTTTTAATAGACTGAATAACTTGGTTTATTTTCATGTTGGGTTCATTTAGTTCAAATCAGGGGTCATTTGATTTCTTGAAAACAGCTAATTCGGTATGGTTTTGTGACCCTTATATTAATATATCCTATCTCAAAATTCCTTGCTTTTAATATTTATGAAATTTATCATGTATACAAAGCATGTAAATTATGCATATACACATTTTAAAGAATAATTAAGTACTGTGAACTCACCAACCCACAGTATAGCCTAAGAATTGGCACATTACCAATACTTTGAAGCCTTCTTTGGCCGGGCGCGGTGGCTCACACCTGTAATCCCAGTACTTTGGTAGGCTGAGGTGAGTGGATCACCTGAGGTCAGGACTTCAAGACCAGCCTGGAAAACATAGCAAAACCCCATCTCTGTTAAAAATACAAAAATTAGCTGGGCATGGTGGCAGACACCTGTAATCCCAGCTACTCAGGAAGCTGAGGTAGGAGAATCGCTTGAATCTGGGAGGCGGAGGTTGCAGTAAGCTGAGAGTGTGCCACTGCACTCCAGCCTTGGCGACAGAGTGAGACTTCATCTCAAAAAAAAAATGGCAGTCTTCACTTTTCATGGAATTACTACTATCATGAATTTTGTCTTACCCATTCTTTTGCTTTCCCATATAGTTTTACCATATATGTATATACTCATAAATGATTTGAAGTTTGCTTTTAGCTGTTTTGAACTTTATTTATATGGAATCTCACATTTTTTAACTAGGAATTTTTTTATTTGACTAAGAGCTCCTTACATGTTTATATATATAAAATGCCAGTTGATGGTTCTTTTTTTTGCTCATTTTACCATTAAGTCATTTGTATTTTTCTTGATTCGCAATAATTCTTCATAAATTCTATATATTAACTCTTTGATATCATATGTTTATATGTTGTCACCTAGTTGGAGGCTTATCATTTAACTTTTTCTTTTGATCAGCAGACATTCTTCATTTTAATGTAATTGAATTTACCATTATTTTTCCTGTATGATGTGTATTTTTATGTCCTGAAGAAATGCTTCTCTTCCTAGGATAATAAAGATATTCTGTTACATTTTTTCTTGAATGTTTTGAGTTTTGCTATTCATATTTAAGTTTTTAATCTATCTTAATCAATTATTATTGTTCTTAGATTTGGCATGGGGTAGTATATAACTAGTGGTCATTGTATATAACCAATGATCTCAGCATCACTTATTGATTAATTTATTCTTTTTTTTCAGTGGCATATAATCCAAAAATTAGTCACATCTTAAGTGTTATTTTTAATGTGGGAGTCTATTTCTGAGTTTTCTATTCTGCTTCATTGATCTCTTTGTACCAGTGTCATGTTGCTGCCTGACTTTTTCTTTTTCAGGAATTGTCCTAGCTATTTTTGATCCTTTGCTCTTTCGTCTATGTTGTTTATTTTTATTTTTATTTTTATTTTTTGAGAAAGGGTCTCATTTTGTTGCCCAGGCTGGAGGGCAGTGGCATGATCACAGCTCTCTGCAGCCTTGACCTCCTCAAGTGATCCTCCAGTCTCAGCCCTGTGAGTAGCCAGGACTATAGGCATGCACCATCACATCTGGCTAATTTTAAAATTTTTTATAGAGATGGTGGGATTTCACTGTGTTACTTAGGCTGGTGTCGAACTCCTGGCCTCAAGCGATCCACCTGCCTTGGTCTCCCAAAATGCTGGTATTACAGGCATCAGCCACCATGCCTGGCCTCATAAACATTTTAGAATCAGTTTAAGTTCCCTGAAAAAGCCTGTTTAGGTTTTTGTAAGAACTTAATTGAATCTATAGATTTATGTGGGGAGAAATGACAACTAAACAATATTCAACCTTCCTATTCCTGAGTAAGTCTTATTTCTCTGTTGTTTAGGTCTTCTTTAATGTTTTTGTATAAAGTTTAAAATTTTTCTACTTAAAGGTTTTTGTGCATCTTTTACAAGATGTATTTATTTATTTAGATATGTAGGTATCTTGTGGTGTTGTAGCTATTACAAATGTTATCTTTTATAAAATGGCATTTTTCTAAACTGTTGGTAGTCTGTACAAGTGTGCTTGATGCTTTTATGTTAATCTGATACTCAGCAACCACATTAAACTTATTACCAATAAGTTGTAGATTCTTAGGAGTTTTATCTATAGACAGTCATACTGTTTAAACAGCAAATAATGATACTTTTGTTTCTTTCCAACTTTTATTTCTTTTTCTTGCCTTATTGTGCTTGCCTTGTCCCATTTTCTTAAAGGAATCAACATTACATGAATAAGTCTGATGTCTGCTGTAGGTTTCTGCTATCAGGTTAAGAAAATGTACTTATTTTCCCACTGTGCTTAAGAGTTTCTATGAAGAATTATTGGTAAATGTAATCAGATACTTTGTTCTGTATCTAATGAAATGAAAATGTATTGTCTCTTTTATTCTGTTAACATAATTTAAAAATATATACATATATATGCAGACATGTACATATTTTTATAAGTGTGTGTATACAGTAGCCCCTGCTTATTCATGTGTTTTGTCTCTTCATATTTCAGTTACCTATGGTCAACTGTAGTCCAAAAATATTACATACAATAAGATATTTTGAGAGAGACCATATTTACAAAGATATTTACAGAACTTTTGTTACAGTATAAGTGTTCTATTTTGTTATTGTTGTTGTTAATCTCTTGTTATGCCCGATTTATAAATTAAACTTTATCATAGGAGTGTATGTATAGGAAAAGACATATATATGGTTTGATACTATCTATGGTTTCAGGCATCCACTGGGGATCTTCCCCAAATAAAGGGAGATTACTGTATATGTGTACTCCCATCTCTAGCATTTTAGGCTTTCTTTATTAAGAGTAATTTTGCTGAACATTTAGACCTTTCTATTACCAGAAAGAGAAGCATTTTAAAGTAAATTTCCAGATTTGGCAGAGTCAGAAGTCTTAGGCCTTCAGATATTAGAGTCCAGGGCTGACAATAAGTTGCACACATTTGGTCATTTATTCAGGGCACCCATGAAATACAAGGGTCCACAGAAGCAGCAAGTCAAAAGCCACATAGGCAGTTTAGGATCCTAGAGTAAACATATTGTTAAATATCCAGAGAGATAAGTACCCAAAATTCTTATTGAAATTGAAGGAAAGGGATAAAAACAGTAAAAGAATGACTATACTAGTAATAAGGGATGACTCAGTAACTGAGCCCTAGGATTATTTCAGTCGTGGTGTTTTTATTTCAATCTTGGTGTTTTTATTTGGTGGTATGCTAGCAATAGTAGTGGTGGTAGCGACAGTGGTAGACAGTCCCCACCCCTTGCAGCTTGTAAATGATAGTCAAGGAGTCTCTTGGTTGGAGTAGTGAGAGGAAATCAGGGCAGTCGTGACTCATCTGGCCATTCACAGATGCCCCAGTTGGTGAGTGAGCATTTTTCTGTTTTTGGCTAACTCATTCCAGGTGCAAACATTAGTTAATGACTGTAGTGAATGTGACATATGGGAGATGACCCTTGATTAGTATTTTGAAAAAAAGAGAATTATTTCTGGCTCAGTTGAGAGCAGTAGGGATATATAATAAATTATATACGTAGGCTAAATAGGCAATTTCATGATGTTTGAGTGGAGAGGATTGGTAACGTACAGAAGAATATCAGTAGATTTTGTTGGTTTGAAAGGAGCATGTGTATGTACATTACATGTGTAAAGGGCAATAACAGATCTTGATTTTAATAAGGCTTCTCCTCATGCCCTTATAAACTGTTGGAGAAATATGGACTGAATAATAGTAAAGCTGGTATATTTATATTTGTTTGAACAATTATGTGCTAGATTATTGATTTAAGTGTTTAAAGTCAATAGTAAACTAAAATTCATAACATATCCTTATTTGATATATGGTCCCATGAATAATTATGAAAGTCAAAGAGACATATGTTTGTATAACTTTATACTTTATGAATGTTTCAGGGAGTACAATTTAATTGATTTGGTAATTTTAGCCACTTCCACACTGAATCAGGATCAGTAGACAAATATGTCTTATTGTTAACTACCTACTATTCTCTGTGAATAAAGCACTGTGTGGACTGGGGAATTTTTTTTTAACTTGATTAATTTTCTTGTTACAATTCTTCTATAATAAGGGCACTTTATTTCTGTTCTACCTTCTATGAAATAAAGAACATAAGTGTTTTTCTAGTGCCTAACACACTGCCAGTCTTAATAAATAATGCTTGCTTAATAATACTGGCTTAATAATACTTGCTGATTGACTTGCATATTTAAAGATAGGGAATATTTTATAAGCAACTTTAAAATATCCTTTCATATGTTTCAAGATAGGTTTGGGAATATCCATGCATTTTTCTTAGATACGCTTTTTGGAAAAAGTGAGGAATGAATGAGTGAATGAACACTAGCACGAACAATAACTTTTCTCATTTCTTACAGGTGCACAGACAAGATTTACATTTGAACTGCCAAATCACAGATTGCGTTTTACTTCAAAAGTTTCTGCCACAGATATGTCAACCATTCCTCCTTCTGCCAGTCTTAACCTTCCTCCTGTTACCATGTCAGGGAAATACATAATGGAAGAACATGATAGTTATTCGGATCAGGTGTGGAGTATAGACGAACTGCCTTCTAAACAAGGTTACTATTTACAGGGAAATTATCTACGTTGTGTTGCAGAAGTAAGTTTACTTTAAAATTTTCTTATTCTTCAAAGTTAGGAGTCTTCAAGATTTATATGTACCAAAATATGTAGTAATCCAAACTTTTAAGGTAAAGTCTTAAAATCGTTTGTTTTCACAGAAGAATTCTATACCAAATCAAGTGTGTGTGGGGGGCTGTATGTGTGTTTTTGTGTCTGTTAGTCTGACTACCCTATAGTTTTATTTACACATGCTTTTAAAAATATGTGTTAGTTATATATTCCATCTCTGCAATGTTTTCATAGTTCAAATGATTATTAAAAGCAAATCGCAGCTAACATTCATTATGTGCTTTACACGCATTGACTTCTGCAGTGCTTAAGTAAATCCTATGAGGTAGAAATATTTGTTCTCATTTTGTAAGTGAGCAGACTAAGCCTTAGCAAGGTAACAAATTCGTACAGGTATACATAATTATTAAGATAATCTAAAGGTCATATTGAAAGATAAATTAGACTTACAGATTAATTTCTTTACTAAGGTTAAGTTGAAAGTAGCATATCTAATTCCATCATAATTTTTTCACTTTATATTTGTATAGCTGTCAAAAGTTTAAAAAGCATTTGGACATATTTTTCATTTGATTTGTGGTAAGCAGGTCATCTGTTATTTTCCTAATTTGATATAAACTTGAAGTGGAGAAGTAAACACCTTTCCTTAAGTCTTGAGACCTAGCTATCAACGGAGAGAGGCAGGAGCCATGCCTCAGTGGTCTGCCTCCAGACACACTGTGCTGTGTCTCAGCTCACCTTGTCAGTTTGTCAAAAATAGTTGTAACTTTATGAAAAAGCAATGTGCTATTTGTTTTATAAATTTTGTTCTCCAGAACCTGAAGCATCTATAAGAATGCTCTTTGAGTTCTCTGATAGAAATATAACTACGGGGGATTTACCTTCTTTAAGTCCGATTTGCCTTCTTAGGTCCTGCTTGCCCTGGAACCTCTCTAAGAGTTAGGATTTCTGTATATGAAAAACAAGTGTACAAAAAAATAGTGTTCAAATTGTAACAAGTCAAAGATTTACTGAAAATATTTTAAAGTGTATCCCACTTGTACTTTCTACTCTGAAAACTAAAAGCCCCAAGCTCTAGTTTAGCAATACTATTATTAATGTTCCATTTAAAAGAAAATACATGAATACAGTGTACTGTATAATTCCTTGCTAATACTAGATATTGGAAAGGTATAAGTTTGTAACGAGGCAGAGCACAATCCCAAATTTAGTAAAAAATGTATTTAATTTCAACCAGTTCAAAGACTCTAAAATTGCATCCCTCTTAGAGTTGCCTATTTTACTATGGCCTGAAATAAACATACCTGAAAGTAGTTTCTGGCAAATTGGTTTATTAACTAATTAGTTTATTAACTAATTTGCCAGAAATTTAATACTTTGTACTAGTCATAGGACACAAATTATATTAAACCTTAACTGGATATCTCTGATGATTTGCTAATTCACTCAAATGTAAGCCTGAGACCCAGAATTTTGTTGGTTTTTATTCATAGCTGCATCCTTAGCACCTAGCATGGTACATAGAGTAGACAGTCATTAAATATATATTTGATTAAATAAATCTATTTTTGGCTGGACATAGTGGCTCACACCTATAATCGCAGCACTTTGGGAGGCCAAAGCAGGCAGATCGCTTGAGGCCAGGAGTTTGAGACCAGCCTGGCCAACATGTTGAAAGCCTCTCATAGTGGTGGGTGCCTGTAGTCCCAGCTACTCAGGAGGCTGAGGCAGGAGAATCGCTTGAACCCAGGAGGTAGAGGTTACAGTGAGCCAAGATTGCGCCACTGCACTCCAGCCTGGGTGACAGAGCAAGACTCCGTCTCTAAATAAATAAATAAATAAATCTACTTTTACTTAACCCGCCTATGATTCTAAGACCACAAAAGTGGCCATTAAAATGATCATTAAAAGTAAATTTTACTCTAGGAGAAAATTTAATTTCAAAATTAGCATGTTAAATATATAACTTTGATTTGCTCCCCAGACTTCTCATACCTTATTAACTACTGTTATTAAAAAACAAAAAAAAGGCCGGGCGCGGTGGCTCACGCCTGTAATCCCAGCACTTTGGGAGGCCAAGGCGGGTGGATCACGAGGTCAGGAGATCGAGACCATCCTGGCTAACACGGTGAAACCCCGTTTCTACTAAAAAATACAAAAAATTAGCCGGGCGAGGTGGCGGGCACCTGTAGTCCCAGCTACGTGGGAGGCTGAGGCAGGAGAATGGCGTGAACCCCGGGGGACGGAGCCTGCAGTGAGCCGAGATCACGCCACTGCACTCCAGCCTGGGTGAAAGAGCGAGACTCCTTCTCAAAAAAAAAAAAAAAAAGATTTTGGGAGTGTACTATAATAGTGTCTGGCCAGTAACGTATTAGGAACGCTGAATATTTTTAACTTTTCTTCAGTATATGGATTTCAAATCATATGGAGATAATTATCTCTTTTTCCTCAGTTTAGGGTGATTTATGTAAGAAAAAAGTGTAAAGCTAATGTAATCAGTGTTAATCTAATATGATTTTGTCTGGCAGGTTGGTTCCTTTGAACATAATCTTACAACTGATCTTCTAAACCACTTGGTATTTGTACAGAAAGTGTTCATGAAGGAAGTTAATGAAGTAATACAAAAAGTTTCTGGTAAGATGATCCTAGTACCTTATAGTATAGGTGTAGGTTTTTATTCTCATTGACTGTGTGATGTCCCATATGTCTGTGGTATAAGTATTGATCCAGCATTTGGATATGATTGTCAAATAACTCCTAAGAAACTGTGCATTCCTTTTATGGCTTTTCCACCTACAGTGTTTGCTTATCATTTTTGTCATGTATAATATACACATTTAAGATTCATAAACTTCAGAAAGCTCCTTTATGTTTCACCCTCAAAAAAGAAAAGCTTACAGTATGTCTATTAACCAAATTAATCATACTCATTTGGGAACAACATTTAGATAACTACTAAGATTTCAACCTTTTATCTATACCAGGTGATGGCTATATGCTGGCAGCATGGTAAATTGTCTGTAGAAACCCTCATTATATTTTTCCTGTTCCTCAAGAATAGCTTACAGTTGAGCTTAGTCATTGCTCTACATTTTTCACAAGTTAAAGTATTAGGGAATTAGGGTGAAAAGTTGACTCTGTATAACAGTTCTTAATGCTGGTATTTTTAGTATGAATGTTATCATGTTAAAAGAATATTTAAGCCACATCCATAAATTGGCATCAAAAGGAGTTTCCTTTATGCTCATGGATTAATTCATTCATTTAACAAATTTATGAAGTATCTAGGTATTCAATTACAATTTTGATGAGTTCTTTGAATGACAAGAACAGGGTGCTATAAGTCTGTGACATAGGAGAAGCTAATCTAGTCTAAAGGATCAGAAAAGGCTTCTCAGAAAAAGTTGTATCCCAAAACTTAAGAATGAAGCTTGGTTTGGCAAGAAAGGAGAGGTAGAGAGGATGCAGGCAGAGCATATGTACCAGTATTTGATAAGGGTCTAAAGGAGGACAGTGCTCCTTGGATGAAGGAACTACATTATGTAGCAGCTGTGTGAGCAACCGGTTTCCTTGATTCTCCTGGGCTGGTTCTGGTTGCATCTGAGGTCAGGAAGCTACTTAATGATCATATTGAGAAAGCCCTGCAGAGCTGTAGAATTTTACAAGTTAGGTCTTAAAAGATCAGATCATTGGTAGCCATGGAGTTTTTCTGAAAATGGTTGACTAGAAATCATTAAGGAAGAAATAAATATATAGTAAAATTCCTTTCTGCCACTGAAGAAGCCTTAACTTGGGAAACATACACAAGTTTTGGTGTGTCCCATTTACCTGGTAAAAATCACATTATGACATCTTTTATTATAGGAAAGTCGTTAAGAATATATCAAGCTGGTAAACTTATGAGTTCTAAAGAATATTTTCAAGATGGTTTTATTACTGAAAAAATATAAGCCAGGCATGGTGGCTCACGCCTGTAATCCCAGCACTTTGGGAGGCCGAGGCAGGCGAATCATTAGGTCAGGAGATCAAGACCATCCTGGCTAACACGGTGAAACCCCGTCTGTATTAAAAATACAAAAAATTAGCCTGGCGTGGTGGTGGGCGCCTGTAGTCCCAGCTACTCGGGAGGCTGAGGCAGGAGAATGGCGTGAACCTGGGAGGCGGAGCTTGCAGTGAGCTGAGATGGCGCCACTGCACTCCAGCCTGGGCAACAGAGTGAGATTCTATCTCAAAAAAAAAAAATATATATATGCACACACATATATAATATATATATTATATAACATACTATATAATATATATTATGTATTATATATAATTAAAAAATAAATAGACTCTTACATGAACTAATCTTGTATTTCTTATGGTAAAAAAACAAGTGTTGTAGAGTTCCTAGTATCAGACTGTCAGGGTAAGCCTCTCTTAAGGTAGTTTTGATTAAAGAGAAAGGCTTTTCTTAACCTTTAGATTGTAGTCAGGAGATTAAAATATATCCCAAGGTCTATGAAGAATAAGATGGACAAAGAGGACTGGAAATTAATATTTCTAACCATGAAGACTTGCTGTTTACTGTGAGAGAATCAGATGATAGTTACAAAGGAGTGGCTAGATCTGCTCCTTGAACCATTTCTTTCTGACTTTAGTGGCAGCCATGAACCTTGAGAAAATAGCTAACATGTAAATCACATATGATTTAGCTGGCCACAGGGCCTGATGGCACATAGGCATTCACTTATTCTGTCAAGGCCAAAGAACATAACAGAATATTGAGAGGGAATAGTTTGAACCCTTGTAGCTCAAATTTCTCAGTACTCTGATCTCTGTATTGCTTCTTCCCTCTCTCATAATCTTCAGTTATTTTCCTTGTTTTTTCTTATATTCTTCTTCATGATTTTCCATCATGTTACATTTAGTGTTAGCACATTTTCTATTATGTAGGAAGACTAATGTTCATAACAATCATCAAGTTTGTTAGGAAAATACTTTTTTAAAAAATTGATTATCTTATTTGTCCACGAACAACTTTCAAGAATGCTTGGGTTTCAGAAAGATGTGAGTAAGCACTGATCAAGTAAACAGAAAAGACTATTTTAATGTACAGCCATGTACATCAAAAGTACATGTACAGCCATCTTAGAAGCATATAAGGAGGTTACCATCTTAGAATTGGGCCATGTATATGTTTGTTGATAAAGACATAAAATACTATGGAATTAATGCAAATAATATAATAGTGTCTCTTATGGTTCCATAAGCTAAAATTATTGTGCAGTATGTTTTGTGAATGGTTGAGCTTTTGCTTTTAAATTTTAAACTTTTCTTTCTGAAACTAGATAAAGCTATTCAAGGTAGTGATAGGCAAACACAAAACAAATAGGCCTTTAAGGTGTGCTCATGCATCAAACAGTTTTTTGGTTTTTTTTTTTTTTGAGATGGAGTCTCACTTTGTCACCAGGCTGGAGTGCAATGGCACGATCTCAGCTCACTGCAACCTCTGCCTCCCGGGTTCAGGCGATTCTCCTGCCTCAGCCTCCCAAGTAGCTGGGACTACAGGCATGCACCACCACACCCAGCTAATTTTTGTATTTCTAGTAGAGACGGGGTTTCACCATGTTGGTGAGGATGGTCTTGATCTCTTGACCTTGTGATCTGCCTGCCTTGGCCTTCCAAAGTGCTGGGATTACAGGCGTGAGCCACTGCGCCCAGCCCATCAAACAGTTTTATCTTCAGAGATGGATTATCAAATGAACAGACACAAAGCCATTTTTTTTTTTGTAAAACAACTTGAGTATAAGAAAAATTAGACAGATGTGAATCTTCACAAAGCTCTAGACATTTAGAGTATTAGTATTACAATATTCAAAGTGAAAGTGTGCTAAGCAATGTAAAAATCTAAGATTATTTCAGATATGTTAAAACATGTATTTATTTAGCAAAATGATTTAAGAGAATATGAAAAAGTGAAAGGCTTACATTCAGACTGTCAGAAGAAAATAGTATGTTAAGGAAGTATACTGTTAGGTAATATAACATGAAGATTTCACTCTACTTACTTAAGTAAGTAAGTAGAAAATTGAAAAAGAATCTGCTTTTAACCAAGTGAAAAGGATAATTAAAAAGCATAAATATTAAGAAAATGGAAATTGATGAGATATTTGCCTGTTTATGAGAATAATTAGAGAAACAATAAGCCTATCCAACCAACTTGTATATAAATCTACAGGTCCAAATGAGACACATCGAAGTTATTTAAAAGAACTAATGGAGGACTTCTTGGTACCTCTGAGAATGCACTTCAGTAAATCATGGGTATCAGGAGAGGTCTTCAAACACAGGAAAATTGGAATACCTAACTTAAAGAGGGTAGGAAAGAAACCTCAAGGAACTAATACCCCAAAGGCTAATCCAAAAAAAAAAAAAATCTGATGTTTTTTACTTAGTCTAGTCTCTCTTAGGAAATAAACTCCTTAATAACATTTCTTAATTCATGCTAATACTTTTCAGAAAAATATGAGGCTAACTATAATTTCAAAACAATTTAAACAAGTTAATAGCTTAATCAAGTATACAGGATATGATGCACTTAAACATATATTTATGCCATACTGTGAAATAAAACTTGATTGACACAAAAGTAGGAGGGTGGGCCAAGATGGTCAATTAGAAGCAGCTGTAGTCCAGGACTCTCACACAGAGGAATGAAAATGGTGAGTGAATTCAGCACTTTCAACTGACGTATTCAGTTTCTTGCTTTGGGAGAGACTAGGCAGACAGCTCCACCACGGAGGGCAAGAAAAAGCAGGGTGAGGTGATGGCCCACCCAGGAGCAGCAAAAAGCCAGGGAGCCCCCACCCCCAGGCAAAGAAGGCTATGTGTGACTGTGTGACCCTGCCCGGGGAAACCAGGTTTTTCCCACAGATCTTTGCAATCTGTGGATCAGGAGATTCCCCTGTGAGTCCTACCACCGGGCCCTTGGGTCTGAAGCACAGAGCTGTGTGGAGTCTCGGTGAAGCGGCCACTTGGGCATGCACAGAGACACAGGAGTTTTGCATATTCCAGCCCTGGGAATTCCAGCAAAGCAGGAAATCCATCCATGCATTCCCCTAGGAAGGAGGCTGAATCCAGGGAGTCAAGCAGTGTCATTTTACAGACCCCACTCCCAAGGCAACTCACAAGTTAAGAACCACTGGCTTGGAATTCCAGCTGGCCAGCAACAGAAGGCTGGAGACTGCCTGAGACGGCCCCTGGGAGAGCCGCCATCTCTGCAGTTCAAGTCAGCAGGTCTAGCCTGCCTGCTCCAGGGAGTCCAGGCAGTCCGGACTGGGAGGAGTTCCCCACAAGACAGCACAGCTGCTATGCCAGATTGTGGCAAGACTGCTTCTTTAAGTGGGACTCCGGTCCATCCGTCCTCACTGGGCAGGGCCTCCCTGCAGGAATTTCAGCAACTCCAACCAAGGTTATATATACAGAACTCACAGAACTCTGATCTCTCCCTGGGGGATGGGGTGCTGCCATCTCTGCAGTTCACCTGACTTAGCGTTTTCAGCCTACTGGCTCTGGAGAGTCCCCGTGGTCTGGATGAGGGGCGTTTCCTCCACGGGAGCACACCTGCTCTACCAAGGGGCAGCCAGACTGCTTCTTTAAGCAGGTCCTTGACCCCATTCTGCCCAACTGGATGAGACCTCCCAACAGGGGTCTCCAGACACCTCCTGTAGGAGTGTTCGGTCCAGCATTAGGTCAGTACCTGGGGCAGAGGCCCCAGAGGAAGGGGCAGGCTGTCATCTTTGCTGTTTCACAGCCTTCACTGATACCTGGTGCAGGAGGAACTCAGAACACTAGAGTCTGGAGGGGACCCCCAGCAAACTGCAGCAGCTCTACAGAAGAGTGGCCCCACTGTTAAAAGAAAAATAAACAGAGAACAACAACATCAACCAAAAAGCCCCACAACAATCCCATTCAGAGGTCAGCAACCTCAAAGATTGAAGGTAGATATGCCCACAAAGATGAGAAAAAAATCAACCCAAAAATGCTGAAAACTCAAAAAGCCAGAGTGTCTGTTCTCTCCCAGATGACTGCAACACCTCTCCAGCAAGGGCACAGGACTGGGCTGAGGCTAAGATGGCTGAATTGACAGAAGTAGGCTTCAGAAGGTGGGTAATAATAAACTTAGCTGCGCTAAAAGAACATGTTCTAACCCAGTGGAAAGAAGCTGAGAATCGTGACAAAACGTACAGAAGCTGATAACCAAAATAGCCAGTTTAAAGAGGAACATAACTGACCTGTTGGAGCTGAAAAACACAACAGGAGAACTTCACAATGCAGTCACAAGTATCAACAGCACAATAGACCAAGTGGAGGAAAGAATCTCACAGCTTGAAGACTGTCTTTCTGAAATAAGACAGGCAGACAAGAATAGAGAAAAAAGAAAACGAACAAACAAAACCTCTGAGAACTATGGGATTATATAAAAAGACCAAACCTATGACTGATTGGGGTACCTGAAAGAGATGGCGAGAATGGAACCAACTTGGAAAACATACTTCAGGATATCATCCAGGAGAACTTCCTCAACTGAGCAAGATAGGCCAACATTCAAATTCAGGAAATGCAGAGAACCCCGGTAAGACACTCCACAAGAAGATCAACCCCAAGATACATATTCGTCAGATTATCCAAGGCTGAAATGAAAGAAAAAATGTTAAGGGCAGCCAGCGAGAAAGGCCAAGTCACTTACATGGGAAACCTATCAGCCTAATAGCAGACCTCTCAGTGGAAACCCTACAAGCCAGAAAGCATTGGGGGCCAATATTCAACATCCTTAAAGAAAAACATTTCCAACCTAGAATTTCACATCCGGCCAGAGGTACAAAGAAGAGCTTGTACCATTTCTATTGAAACTATTCCAAAAAAAATGAAAAGGAGGGACTCCTCCCTAACGCATTTTATAAGGCCACTATCATCCTCATACCTAAAGCTGACATAGATACAACAAAAAAAGAAAACTTCAGTCCAATATCCCTGTTCAACATTGATGCAAAAATCCTCAACAAAATACTGGCAAACCAAATCCAGAAGCATATCAAAAAGCTTATCCACCACAATCAAGTGGGCTTCATCCCCAGGATGCAAAGTTGGTTCAAATCAATAAATGCAATTCATCACAGAAACAGAACTAAAGACAAAAACCACATGATTATCTCAATAGATGCATAAAAGGCCTTTGATAAAACTCAACATCCCTTCATGTTAAAAACTCTGAATAAACTAGGTATTGAAGATACATACCTTAAAATAATAAGATATATATGACAAACACACAGCTAATATCATACTGAATGTGCAAAAGCTGGAAGCATTCCCCTTGAAAACTGGCACAAGACAAGGATGCCCTCTCTCTTGCCACTGCTATTCAACATAGTATTGGAAGTTCTGGCCGGGACAGTCCAGCAAGAGAAAGAAAGTGTATACAAATAGGAAGAGAAGTCAAATTATCTTTGTTTGCAGATGATAGAATCCTATATTTGGAAAACCCCATTGTCTCAGCCCAAAAGCTTCTTAAGCTGATAAGCAACTTCAGCAAAGTTGTGCAATGTGCAAAAATTGCTAGCATTCCTATACACCAACAACAGGCAAGAAGAGAGCCAAATCATGAATGAACTCCCATTCACAATCACTTCAAAGAGAATAAAATACCTAGGAATACAGCTAACAATGGAAGTGATGGACCTCTTCAAGGAGAACTACAAAGCACTGCTCAAGGAAATCAGAGAGGTCACAAACAAATGGAAAAACATTTCATGCACATGGATAGGAAGAGTCAATATTGTGAAAATGGCCATACTGCCCAAAGTAATTTATAGATTCAATGTTATTCCCATTAAACTACCATTGACATTCTTTACAACATTAGAAAAAACTATTTTAAAATTCACATGGAACCAAAAAGAGCCCAAATAGCCAAGACAATCCTAAGCAAAAAGAAAAAAGCTGGAGGCATCACACTACCTGACTTCAAACTATACTACAAGGCTACAGTAACTAACACAGCATTGTACTGGTACAAAAACAGACACATAGGCCAATGAAACAGAATAGAGAACTCAGAAATAAGACCACACACCTACAACCATCTGATCTTTGACAAACCTGACAAAAAACAAACAGTGGGGAAAGGATTCCCTGTTTAATAAATGGTGCTGAGAAAATTGGTTAGCCATATGCAGAAAATTTAAACTGGACCCCTTCTTTACACCTTATACAAAAATTAACTCAAGATGGATTAAAGACTTAAATGTAAAACCCAAAACTATAAAAACCCTAGAAGAAAATCTAGACAATACCATTTAGGACATAGGCACCAGCAAAGATTTCGTGATGAAAACTCCAAAAGCAATTGCAACAAAAGCAAAAATTGATGAATGGGATCTAATTAAACTAAAGAGCTGCTTCTGCACAGCAAAAGAAACTACCATCAGAGTACACAGACAGAATGGGGAAAATTTTTTGAAGTCTATCCATCTGACAGATGTAATATCCAGAGTCTACAAGGAATTTAAATTTACAAGAAAAAAAAACTCATTAAAAAGTGGGCAAAGGACATGAACAGACACTTCTCAAAAGAAGACATTCATGTGGCCAACAAACGTATGAAAAAAGCTCAGCATCACTGATCATCAGAGAAATGCAAATCAAGACCACAATTAGATACTATCTCACACCAGTCAGGATGGCTATTATTAAAAAGTCAAGAAACAACAGGTGCTGGTGAAGAAGCAGAGAAAAAGGAATGCTTTCACATTGTTGGTGGGAGCGTAAATTAGTTCAGCCATTGTAGAAGACAGTGTCGGGGCAATTCCTAAAAAATCTAGAAGCAAAAATACCATTTGACCCAGCAATCCCATTACTGGGTATATACCCAAAGGAACATAAATCATTCTATTGTAAAGATACATGCATTTGTATGTTCATTGCAGCACTATTCACAATAGCAAAGACATGGAATCAACCTAAATGCCCATCAATGATAAAGAAAATGTGGTACATATATACCATGGAATGCTGTGCAGCCACAAAAAGGAATGAGATAATGTCCTTTGCAAGGAGGATGGAGCTGGAGGCTGTTATCCCCAGCATACTAATGCAGGAACAGAAAAGCAAACACTGCATGTTCTCACTTATCAGTGGGAGCTGAACAATGAGAACACATGAACACAGGGAGGGGAACAACACACACTCGGACCTGTCGGCAGGGACAGCAGGAGGGAGGGCATTGGGAAGAATAGCTAACGGATGCTGGGCTTAATACCTAGGTGATGGGTTGATGTGTGCAGTAAACCACCATGGCAGACATTTACCTATGTAACAAACATGCATATCCTACAGAACTTAAAATAAAAGGTTGAAGAAAAAGAAAAGACAAGAGTAGCCAATATTAGATACATAGATAGATCATAATAGTAGATTCATATTTTCTTTCTTTTTTTTTTATTATACTTTAGGTTTTAGGGTACATGTGCACAACGTGCAGGTTTGTTACATATGTATCCATGTGCCATGTTGATTTCCTGCACCCATTAACTCGTCATTTAGCATTAGGTATATCTCCTAATGCTGTCCCTCCCCCCTCCCCCCACCCCACAACAGTCCCCAGAGTGTGATGTTCCCCTTCCTGTGTCCATGTGTTCTCATTGTTCAATTCCCACCTATGAGTGAGAACATGCGGTGTTTGGTTTTTTGTCCTTGCGATAGTTTACTGAGAATGATGTTTTCCAGTTTCATCCATGTCCCTACAAAGGATACGAACTCATCATTTTTTATGGCTGCATAGTATTCCATGGAATGCTTTGTTAATGCTAGATAAAAATCTTGTAGTTGGCCGGGCGCGGTGGCTCACGCTTGTAATCCCAGCACTTTGGGAGGCCAAGGCAGGCGGATCACGAGGTCAGGAGATCGAGACCACGGTGAAACCCCGTCTCTACTAAAAAGTACAAAAAAAAAAATTAGCCGGGCGTGGTGGCGGGCGCCTGTAGTCCCAGCTACTCAGAGAAGCTGAGGCAGGAGAATGGCGTGAACCCGGGAGGCAGAGCTTGCAGTGAGCCGAGATTGCGCCACTGTACTCCAGCCTGGGCGACAGAGCGGGACTCCGTATCAAAAAAAAAAAAAAAGAAAATCTTGTAGTTTACTGGTGTAAATGCTTGACAGCTAAATGGTTCCTAAATCTGAAATGTGTGTATCCAAAAAAGAAAAAAATCTTGCTTTTTCCCTTCAGTTTTTAAAAGTTATTTTACATTTTAAAGTTATTTTGTCTTCTGCATGGATACATAGGAGTGTCTGCTTCAGATTATATAATTGTAATGCTGAATTTTTTTGTTTTGATAATTAATGCACCCATTTGTGTTTTGGCACTGTGTTTATTTTTATATTCTATAAACATTTATCATGTACTGCCTAGAAGTGGAATACAAAAATAAACAACAGTATCCCTGCTCTCAAGAACCTGTCAGTCCAGTGGAAAAGAAAACAAAGTAGACTACACAGTGGAGTTAGAGATGTGTTCTTGGTTCTGAGGAGTTCTCTACCTTTGCCTGTGCTTCTTAGAGGAGAAACTAATTCTTGATTTGACTTTGAATTAGGAGTTCACCAGGGAGATAAGGAAATGAAATTTACTTTTATAACCCAGGGCCTAGAACAGTCCCTGGCATACAATAAGAACCAAATAAACATTGATTGAGAGAGAATAAGAATGAATGTGTTTAAACACATAAGTCTAAGAAAATATAGCAGTAGGTTTCATAGAAGAAAATAATGGGAAAGAAGGCTGAACAGGTAGACAAGGTCTAATTAATGTGGATTGGGCAAATATATTTGAACTGTATTTTAGACGTAATGAGGAGCCATTTAAGAAGCCATTTAAGATCTCCATCAGTGATGGACATAGGCTAGTAACAGAATCCTGTTAGAAAATTGCCCTTTTGGCAGTGTTACAGATAACATTTTATTTTGCTGAATCCCATGTACATGTTTTTCAGTTCTCATTTTACTGACCTCTCATCAGCTTTCATCAGCTTCTTAAAGTATTTTGTACCCTTGGTGTCCTTGACACAAAACAGGTTGAGTATTGGTTTTCCAAAGTAATTGGTACAGGAAGTGTTTCAGATTTTGGATTTTTTCAGATTTTGGTATATTTGTGTATACATAATGAGATGTCTTGGGGCAGGGACCCAAGTTTAAACATGAAATTTATTTATGTTTCATATACACCATATACACATAGCCTGAAGATAATTTTATAAAATATTTTAAATAATTTTGTGCATGAAACAAAGTTTTGACAGCATTTTGGCTGCAGTCTCACATGAGTTCAGATGTGGAATTTTCCATTTGTAGCATCATATCAACATTCAGAAAGTTTTGGGATTTTGGATTTCGGATTAGGGATGCTCAACCTGCATTTGCTTTTCCTCCTGCTTCTCTGGCCTCTCCATCTTTATGTCCTTCTTAGAGGCCCTCCATCTATACACTGCTGTGAAATGAAGGTTTTCCTTAAGGTTTGTTTCTGTTTAACAAACTCAAACATCTTTGACTTTTCTCTGTAAGTCAGATCCTTTTAATGGTATGTTCCTAGCATTATGTACCTTAAAGAATTTTAAAAGAAGTAACAACTCTACAGATGAAGTCAAGTACCATGTCTGTTTTCATTTGTTATTCCATCCCAATACCTAACATATAATAGGCATTTCACAAATAAGTTAGAGGGAATGAACAGACCTGGATTTTCTTCTTCCTTGTGCCATTATGTGGTTGCCTGCTTTCTGTTTTTTCATTTGTTATTTAAAAAATGGTGACTATATGTCCTCTTAGATCTTTCCCAATTCTAATGCTACAGTTTTCTGGGTGTAATTTTTATTAAGCAACAGGATTTTGCAGCTTTTGAGCTTTACTTAACATATAGATTTACAGTGTTGATTTTAATTTTCTTTCTGCCCTGTCTTAATTATCAAAAGCTGTGCTGTTTTGGCTGAATTATAAGGCTGCCTATGACAACTGGAATGAACAACGAATGGCTTTACATAAGGATATTCATATGGCTACAAAGGAAGTAGTAGATATGCTACCTGGTATCCAGCAAACGTCAGCCCAGGCCTTTGGGACTCTTTTTCTCCAGCTCACTGTCAATGATCTGGGAATTTGCCTACCTATCACAAATACTGCACAGGTACAAAAAGTCAAGTCATATTCCAGGATTAAGAGCCAGGCATTTCTACATAACCATTTCTAAGTATTTAGAGTATAACAATACATTTTTCAGTATAACAGTTTATAACTGTTTAGTAGTAGCAAGTAAGATTGAATTCCTTCAACCATTACTCATCTCAATGTATTAAATCTGAATCTCATGGGACTTTTCTCTGAAGCACTCTTATATGCTTCAGAATAGTGGTAAGATTGATACCCACCAGATAACTCTTAATTTTTACCTTCATAAAAAGAAGCTAATTAGTTTCAGAATCATTTTATTGTTTTCTTTTTTAACAAGGAAGTCATTGGTATGGACTCGTTTATAAGATGGAAATAAAAGGACATTTAAGAATACTGTTTAATAAACTTACTTGTAACAGAGTAGGGAATTCCAAAATGCTTTTATACTGTAATATTTAATGGTAATAAAACTTCAAAGCAGTGTGTACATGAAGCAGGAATTTTCGCTTTGCAACTTAGGACAAATTCTCAGGAATATGTAACTGCATGCACGTGTGTGAGAGAGAGAAAAGGCTATGAACACCTGTCAGGCCAAGAAGCAACAGTTTATTAACAGTAGAATACAGAGATCTATATTTTACTCTTGCAGTTTACCTTAGTAACTTGTAACCAGTTGTTGAATTAATTTATCTTCTAGGATTCTGTTTGGTAAGACAGTGTTAAGAAAAGCTTTGGGTTAAGGATTGGCGGCATTGGTATGTTTGTGTTTCAGGAACTGAAATATAGTAGTTTTTTAATAGCATAATGGGCACTGCCTAGGAAGGCCATAAACACAACAGGTGGGTGGCATAGTGAGAGCATCTCCCCACAACTAAAAGAGAGGCTTGAGATAGAAATGTAGATAGCCCTTCGTATGTTAAGTAAGAAAAAAAATGCACATGGCAAGTACCTTTCACTTGAGCGATTTAATTTTTAAAAGGCATCTTTCTAAGCTGCTCTTTAATGAACATATCTAGGCTTGACCATTTCTAGATTTCTATTCCTGTGAATCCTGTGAGGATTTCTAAGTTTAAAAAATTGTCACCTTTTGTCTTATTTCTTCTTTAATATATTTTGCAGTCTAATCATACTGGAGACCTTGACACTGGTTCTGCTTTGGTATTAACCATTGAAAGTACTCTCATCACTGCGTGCTCTTCAGAGTCTCTGGTTAGCAAAGGGCATTTCAAAAACTTTTGTATCCGTTTTGCTGACGGATTTGAGACATCATGGGATGACTGGAAACCAGAAATTCGTGGGGATTTAGTGATGAATGCCTGTAAGTATCTTTTATTTCTATATACAGTTTAGAACTTAAAAAATAAAACATTAAGTCTCTATTTGTGAAATTAAAAGATGCTTAGATATAGCAAATGTTTTTAGACTTTGAGAAAGAAGGGCTATTTGTAGTTACAGGTAACAAACCATATCCGTGAAAAACTACAGCACTGAGTAGTTTTGGTAAGTAAACCAACCAGGCATTCTTTTTGGTACTATAACATTTGAATGTTTACACAGTCCCTGATTTTTCCTGTAATTGATCCATGTTTGACCAGATAAAGCATTTTTGTCCTGTCGGAATCTTGAAAGAAAATGATAAATGTGCAATATCCAACTCAACATAAAACACAGAACAGTTTGTAAATAGCCGGGACCAGGAACTCCAGCCTTAATTAATATTGACGTGAATAAATCCACATGTTCAAATTTGTAGGAGTGCAGAGTGCAACATGAATTCCTGCAATTCCATAATATTCAAGGTTGGGTATAACTAAAGCTGTGTTTATAGGCCATATTGAAGATACGGAATTTATTTGTATATATTTTTATATTTTAAATATTATAGCAGAGTTGGTAAAGCATCATTAATCTTAATAATAAAGAAAAATTATAAATAAGGAGTTAAAAGGTTGTGAACTAAAATTCCTCAATCTTGTAAAGTAAATTACTTACTTTTTAGGAAGCGGTAGCCCATTGTTTATGTAATTTTTTCCTCTCTCCACTAGAGGGAAATCTTTCTACTTCCCATTTTCTTTGAGGAATGGGAAAATTTCTGTTATTTTTACAAAAATTGAAGTTTTAGCATTCAAAATGAATGAAAAAGTCTTGGTTTTAATGTGTAGGGAAGGAAAAATATCTTTTCCTACTACCCTTTTAGGCTATTTGCTGGGGCTTGTGTAATAAAAGACCAATTAATGAGAGAAAAGCATACAGGTTTATTTAATATGAGGTTTTTTTGTGACATGGAGCCTTCATAAGGAAATGAAGATCCAAAGAAATGGTTAAACCTCAGTATTTTTATGCTAGGTTTGAAGAAGAGTAGATAGTTGTAGAGCAATGTGAGAAAATAAAAAGGGGTATGAGTTAAGGGTAGTAAACTGGAGGAAACTAACCAAGGCCTGTTTGTTCAGATTCCTCTCAGTGTCCCTCCACTTTGGAGATGAGGATGCTCCTTTCCTCTGGGTATAGGAAGGGCATCTCTCACATGTGGTTCGTATGACCTGCTTCAGAAGAAAGTCAAAGTCCTTCCTGCATCTGCTGCTTCTCAAATTGCTTCAGTTTAAAATATCTTCCATATGACAAGATGCCATTTTAGAAGGCAGTGTGTACTGAACCCCATCAAATACTTTGCATTTAGATAATTATAGGTAAAATACCAGTACTTATTTGAAATACTTCAGGTTACTGAGAAGAGTTGATATGGAAATACTCATGCCTATTATCCAAAAGACCAATATCAGCCTACAACAGAAATCTTTATAGATTTATTATTTTACACAATAGTTATACATGTTTTTTTAAAATCAGTAAAACATATATTTTGTTTTTTTAATGAAAGACAAAAATAAATTTAGTGATTTTTATTAAGGTGACAGCTTTACCATCATTGTATTTATTAAAATAAGTAGAATATATTTGGAAAAAAAGGAAGTAAACCATTTCCTTAACAGTTTATCTTAAAGGGCAAATGCATAAGATATAAAATGAGAAATATGCTCTGATTCAGAATCAGAAATATACATTACAAAATGAACAAATAATTTAGCACCTCAGTATATATTCTGTTAATACAGAACACTAACACGCTGGTAATCATGATACTCAGAATAATTTATTTTGGGTTTTAGAGGGGACTAACATGCTTCTGTAACATGCTTATTGTTTGGGTTTCTTGGGAGGGGGCCAGAAGGAGATAAGCAGAGTAGTTATGTAATTGACATATTTATAAAAATTCCAAATGATAAAATGGACAAATTAGTTTGCTAGTTTATAGTTTTTGTTAGTAATAAGTATACCTCAATATTTTGAACAAAGGTGATATGTATAGGGCAGAGAAATAAGGAATGTTAGGATTATACCTTAGAATTTTTTTAACAGATCATTTTTAAAACATACTCTAGAAAAAAAGGTGACCCAGTAAAATTTCTTCTCTAGGTGATAATGTTTATTGAGAAGTGCATTAAAAATTAGCAAGGACAGTCTATAGGAAGAGTTCAAAGAACTATTTAAGTAGATAGTAAATATTAGGACAATATCATGAATGTGTATTTAGACAAAATAAACCATCAGAAGTTTAGATGTCTGCAAGCTCTCTGTAAAACCTGGGTAGCATTTGGTCATCAGAGCAGAAAAATTACCATCCTGGATTCAGCCTAATGGTTGCTCCAAGTCATCATTCTGTCTGTGATACAGAAACCACAGGTATTATGGGGAAGAGACTAGTTGATTTCTTAGTCCTCATTTTCAGGATTCAGATCTGCGTCTAAAAATCGTAATATTCCTTATTAATTCATCATGGCTCTATATTCTATGAGTTTATATATTCATTTTTTAAGCTTAATGTTTTTGTTGCTTTTTAGAGACAGAATCTTGCTCTGTTACCTAGGCTGGAGTGCAGTGGTGCCATCATAGCTCACTGCAGCCTTGAACTACTGAGCTCAAGCAATCCTCCCACCTCAGCCCCCCAAGTAGCTGGGACCACAGGCACATGCCACCATACCTGGATAATTTTTAAATTTCCTGTATAGATGGAGTCTCACTATGTTGCCCAGGCTGGTCTTGAACTCCTAGCCTCAAGTGATCTTGTGGCCTTGACCTCCCAAAGCACTGGGTTTATAGGTGTGAGCCACCACACCTAGCCCTTAAGCTTAATTTTTAAAAATTCTCTACTCCTTCTTGGGATAGGAAATCCTAAAAGTTTTCTTCTCCCTTTTTATTTACTAATTCTTCCTTTCACTTGGCCTCAGTTATGTTATTCAGATTTCAAAGGGTTTTCTTTTCATTCTAGCATTCTTGAATTTGAAAGGGTAATGTAAGTCTTAAATTTGTTCAGATTTGTAACCATGACTACAAAGATGAATTGAGTGATACTCCAAAACCAAATCTAGTTATTTCTTAATTAGAATTTGTATGTGAGACACAGGTACTATACAGTTCAAAGGTATAATTTAGATGTTAAAGTTATTGGCAGTCTTTAAAAAAACCATAATAACAAGTAGATCCTCTCTCACAAACCAAGTTGTAATATTTCTAAGTTGGAAAGATTTTTCCCTTTTGAAATTTTTCAAAGACAGAAATGTAATACCAAATTACCTAAAATATGAATAGTAAGCTCAAATTTAAGTAACATGTGAATACCAATTTAGGATTCAGAGTGAATTACAAAAGGACATTAAAGATATATGTACTCTCGAGTTTAAATTGATATTTAGTTTCTTCTAAGGATAACTGAGGAAGGTCTTAATTCTATGTTTAGAGTTTACTTTGTTTGAAAGTTGCTTCAACTTTTACTGTGTAAAATTGTTGAATTTAATTAACATCTTTTTTGAAGCTGAAGTTACCAGATTAAAGCTAGGTGGTAGTAAGTGTTTCAAAGTTAAAGTAGATATATTCTGGAGATAGGTCCATGATCTTGAGATTGACATCATAGCCTTCAGCCATTTTTTTTCTCATAAAATGTTCCATGTCAAAAGAGAAGGTAAGACTGATGAATCATGTGTCTGACCTAATGTGGCAGCTCTTAGTTGCCAAAATTCTATTTTAAGTCATTTGCATTCTCAAAGTGCCATTCATTTATGATAACAAATTGTCATAGCATCCTGGATATTAGTGGATAAGCCATCTAGAGTGTCAGAGTTGGCCACGTGTTGTCACTCCAATAAGGAAATCACATGCAGAAAGTAAAGCTAAAACTGCAGTTAAATTATTTAAATCTTAGAATAAAATATTGTGAAATATGGAATCGATCTTATGAGTCATTAAGATAGCCCCTTCATTCCAATGATTAAGAACTAAAATCTAGGAAGGATAGTAATCCTCTTTGTATTTAGATAATAATCTTGTGTGAAAAATTAAAGAGTACAATATATAATCACAAATGTATTTTTATTGAAAACTATTTTTGGGATGATTTTTGTACAGGTGTAGTTCCAGATGGCACTTATGAAGTATGTTCAAGAACTACAGGACAAGCAGCAGCTGGTAGGTTCACATTCAGCATTATTTTGTGTTAGATAGAATTCTGCCTTTATCTTAATGGTAAGAGAATCTTTTGGCTAAGCTAATTCTGGTGTTCACTAATTTTAAAAAAAACTTTTGTATTAGAACATTTGTATTTATTTAACAATTATTAATCAGACACCTACTGTGTGTATATATATGTGTATATATGTGTATATATGTATATATATGTGTATATATGTATATATGTATATATATGTGTATATATATGTATATATGTGTATATATGTGTATATATGTATATATGTATATATATGTGTATATATATGTATATATGTATATATATGTATATATGTGTATATATGTATATATGTATATATATGTATATATGTGTATATATATGTATATATGTATATATGTGTATATATGTGTATATATATGTGTATATATATGTATATATATATATATATACTACAAGATGTTTTAGAAAAGATTAAAATGAATAAGATATACTTTCTATCCTCCATACTTTTAAATTCTTACAATGTAGTTAAGGCACATGCAGCAAAATTACATTGAAATATGTGATATGTACAATAAAACATAAAATTCCAGTTGCTATTGAAATGTATAAAAAGAAGAGAATATTTTCAAATATGGGAGAATACTGGGATCAGAGAAAACTTCATGGAGGGACAAACATTTAAACAAGCACTCCAAGGACGGGATAAATCTTTCTTAAGCAAAAACTGGGAGATGTGGGCCAGAGAAAATTTAGGCAGAGAGAATAATATAACATGAATCATGATGTTAAAGCACAGTATTCAGATTTGTCCAATTTAGCTAGAATAGAGTTATATAAAAAAAAAAAAGATGGAAAAATGTTAAATGCCAAATTAAGGAGTTTGATTTGGTGGGTAGTGGGTAGGCTAGCCATTGAATGTTTCTGAACAAGAAGGCAAATGACACTATCAAAGGAACACTTTCAAAGATTAGAGGGCAAAAAAGCCTAGGAAACCAGTTAGGAGGTAACTATGAAAGTGGTCATGTGTCTTGACTAAGATGATAGCACAATGTAAATTTTTATTATTTTGCTTGTTATAAAATTGGACAGGGTGAGCTACAGAGATACTTATTTAAGGGCTCTTAAAATGTTGAGAGAGGTAGAAATTGATTAAGGCTGGTAGATTGCCAGTCTGTCCTTACTGTTCTCTGTTTCCCTCCCCAAGCCTAGCCTTAGTGCTCATCCTAAGTTACCGTAGAAAGCCCCAAGGCCTAGAGTCTGACAAAGAACTGGAAAAGTTAGAGAATTTTCAACTGAGGTCACAAATAAATCTTTGTGAGGACTTTTAAGTGACAACAACCCGCTTAGATTAGATTAACCAAAAGGGGATGCTTATTAAAAGGACATTTTCAGACTACAATTAGGAATGGTTATTTCAGGGAAGAGACGGAACCAGGTCAATTCAGGAAACCTTAGGAACTACTAGAACCAAGATCCCAGCTGTTACCAAGACTCTGTAGCTCTTATCTTTGCTTCTTTGCTCCCCTCTTGGCTACTTGTTTTTCTTCTTTTAACTTGTAACCTCTTTCTTATACATGGCAAGAAACATTGTGGAGTCTCGTTTCTCCACCCTCAAGTCATTAGAGAAGGACCAACCTTTCCTCAAGTCCAGGCAAAATATCTTATTTTTCCAACTTTGACCTTCACCTGGACCAATTACCTAATTAATTCTGTCTAATGAGCTAAGGTCATGGCAATTCCTACTACAGCTATAGGATGGTGGATCAGCTTGGGGTCAGGGAGTGAACCTGTAGTTCATAGGGAAAAAGAAAATAGGTGCTATACAGAGGAAACAGTAGACGCACGCTGTACACATAGAGAAATCAATCCTGTAGTCTGATGTTTCTGACAAGTTTAGCAGTGAAAGACATTAGTTATTATATTTGGCCATCATCCATTTTATTACTTTGTAAAGTTATTTCAATTTCTATACTCAGGACTTAACAAAAATGCAACTTCTTTATTTAAACAGAAAGCAGTAGTGCTGGAACCTGGACACTCAATGTATTGTGGAAAATGTGTGGAATTGATGTTCACATGGATCCTAACATTGGCAAAAGGCTTAATGCTCTGGGCAATACTCTTACAACACTGACAGGAGAGGAAGACATAGATGACATTGCTGACTTAAATTCAGTGAACATAGCTGACCTGTCAGATGAGGATGAAGTTGATACTATGTCTCCCACTATCCATACTGTAAGTAAACTCACTGTTAGAATTTTTCAGGATTGGCTTTTACCCTGAGACAGGGATATTTTTTGTTCAGTGTTATTTAGTATATTATAGTTGCTATTTGTGGAGGAAGGCAAGGGAGTGGTGGTTCACTGTGTCTACATTTCATAATACTGTCTTTTAATTGAGTTCTGTGCTACATGTTGACTGTCATCCAACTTGTGCTTTAACCTATAAGTAAAATAATAATATTAAAACTGAAGTGAGTAGGGAGTGGGGCAGGGTGGGGAATGGGAAGAAATTGCTAACAGGTATGAAGTTTCTAAGTGATGAAAATATTCCCAACTAAGATTTTAATGATGGTTGTACAACTCTGTGAATATACTAAATGGGTGAGTTTTATGGTACGTGAGTTATATCTCAATAAAGATGTTCAAGATGAATTTCAAAGCAAAGTGCATACACGAAATGATACATTTTAAAAATATGTATTTTCATCTATACTATACATTCTGTAGTTTCAAGTTATTTTGTGGCAAAAAGAAACTTATTCTTTGATTTCATTCTGGTATTGATTTTTTAAAATTATTTTCAATATCTTTTAACTACTGTACCATGAAATAGTTTTGTTCTTGGGAAGAAATTTTTTAAAATTTAATATTACTGTTTATTACTTAGAGTTCAGATGGAAGTTCAATAAGTGGAGATGGCCACAAACTCACCTTTGGGCAGCGACTTGTAAATCACCTACTAGGCCTGACACCCCCAAAGCAGCGCCATTCTGTTCCTGCAGAGTATCTGTGTGACCCAGAGATGTGGGGCTCCCCTCAGTCTAGCCAGTCCCATTTGAAAGCATGCAGAGCACACTCATGGGGAAACGTAGGTAGCAACTAAATAGATTCCTTATGAAATTGAAGGGATTTAAATCAATGGAGAATTCCAATCTTAATATAGATGGCTTTGATTCTTGCATGCTTTGATTTAGGGTGTTAATTTTGTGATAGTATAGATTTGCTGTGTGACTTGAGGTAGTGGTATTGACAGATACGCTTTTGACTTTTCAGGAAGCCATAGATTATCGAAGACAGGCAGCATCTGCTAGCCAGCCAGGAGAACTTAGAGGAAGAAAAATTATGAAGCGTATAGTGGATATCAGAGAACTGAATGAACAGGCCAAAGTAATAGATGATCTGAAGTATGTATAATGATTTTTAATTTAATATAATGTTCCTTAATTTTAGAATCATAAGATGTTAAAAGTGGAAGAAACTGTATTTGGTCTAATACAAACTCTTTAGTTTATCTGTGATATCACCAGGGTCCAGAGTTGTTTAATAATTTGGTCGAGATCATACACTTATTAGTGATAAAGTTAGGCATGCGGCTGGGCGTGGTGGCTGATGCCTATAATCCCAGCACTTTGGGAGGCCGAGGCAGATAGGTCACCTGAGGTTAGGAGTTCAAAACCAGCCTGGGTGACATGGTGAAACCCTGTCTCTACTAAAAATACAAAAATTAGCTGGGCGTGGTGGTGCATGCCTGTAATCCCAGCTACTCGGGAAGCTGAGGCAGGAGAATTGCTTGAGCCCGGGAGGAGGAGGTTGCAGTGAGCCGAGATTGCGCCATTGCACTCCAGCCTGGGTGACACAGCGAGACTCCATCTCCAAAAAAAAAAAGCATGAAATCCTAGTGTCCTAGTGTTTTTCACAACTTATTTCTGAGCACTTTATGACTGATGGTTTATGTCACATATGTGTATCTTTACATGTGTATTTACTCATATATGTATCTTCACAGGCATATATAAATAAATCCATTAATCTTTATCTGTTGCCTGCTGGATATTACTAAGTAATACTTCTTCTATTACAGTAAATATTCTTGTTGCTAAACTTTGCAATTTTATTTTCCCAAAAGGTAATGGTCATGCCTCATCTTTTCTAATCTGCATATACTTGTACTGGTGCTTTTTTTTTTTTTTTTTTTTAAACAATCAAGGACCTTACAGAACTATATGCATTTTGTACAGCAAAAGGTATTGTCTGAAACTTGTCTGTAAGTTATCGTGCAGTGATTCACATTTTCCTGTTGACTTACATTACAATTTGAGTTTTGGTCTCAGGGGAAAACATGACTTGAAGCAAAATATACCTTTCCTCCAAAATCTTACCCAAGGCTTATATTATATGTAGAATTTTACATTCAGACATTTTTTTGCAGAGCGGGTCTATGGTTTTCATGAGATTGCCAAAGAGACTCTTGAAGCAATGGATAAGACACATTTCCTCAAACATTAGAGAGAGGTGTTTTTTGTTTTCTTAACAGTTCGCCAAATATGAGTGTTAAACTTATTGAGGGTTTTGGCTTGTCTGTATATAATCATCTTTGGTATTCTGACAAGAATTAAAAAGAAGCAAGTAAAAAATCAATCTTTGTTATTTCTTTGCAATAATTGCCATATTTGTTTTGCATCCAGAAAATTAGGTGCAAGTGAAGGAACCATAAACCAGGAAATTCAACGTTACCAACAGTTAGAATCTGTGGCTGTGAATGACATTAGAAGAGATGTTCGTAAAAAATTACGGAGGTCCAGTATGCGGGTGAGTTCTCTTTTTTCTTTCAATGCTGGTGACAAAACCACTTGATTTTTTCCTATCATATCTACTGCGTACCAGGTACCATCTAAAGCACGTTACATGTAATAACCCATTAAATCCTAACAACAACCTTAGGAGGTAGCTTGTGTTATTTTCCTATTTTAAAGATGAAGAAACTGAGACACAGGTCAAGTAATTTGACCAAAGTTATACAGCCAGTAATCCTGAGGCAGACAATAGTCAAACCTAGGTTGTAGGACTCTATAGTCTATGCCCTTAGACGCTATGTTTTGTCTGTCTTTCATGAAATCACTCTTCTTTTTAGTCTCTAATGTGAACTCTGCAAAAGATGTGAAAAATTTTAAGATGTCTGTTCTTCACCTATACCATTCTCCCAGGTCAGAATTTACCTGTCAGCTACTGTGCATTGTAATGCACTTTATAATCTTTATTTTTTGCAGGTTTAATCGGTCCCATTAGAATTCGAGTCTAGTAGTAGAAAACTTTTTAAAAACCATTTTGCCCTTTTGTTGCTTCATTTTTTCTAATGAAAGGTAACTTGTTAAGAGTTATCGATTCACAAGTGTACCCACCTGGGCCTGGTGCTTTTTGTTTTGTAAAGTTGTTAATCCAGTCCTTTAGTAAATGCAGGCCTATTTGGATTGTCTCTTTCGTCTCTCCATTTTAGAAAATTGTACGTTTCAAGGAATCGGTCTGTTTCATCTAGGTGATCAAATCTGTGGGCATAGATTTGTTCACTGTATTCTTGTATTCTTTAAATAGCCATAGGATCTGTTGTTGTATACCCTCCCTTATTGCTGATGTTAGTAATTTGTGTCTTTCTTTTTTTCTTAGTTGTCCTGGCTAGGGGCTTATCAATTTTATTGATCTTTTCAAAGAACCAGCTTTGGTTTTGTTGATTTTTCTCTGTTGATTTCCTGTTTGTTTTATTTCTGCTCTAATTTTTATTATTACTTTTCTTCTGCTTAATTTGGATTTAATTTGCCCTTTTTTTCTAGTTTTCTAAGATAGAAGCTTAGATAATTGATTTTAGATCTTTTCTGATGTATGCATTCAATTCTATAAATTGTCCTCTAAGCACTGCTTTTGCTGTGTTGCACTAAATTTGATAAGTGTGTTTTGATTTTCTTTTATATTTTAAAATTTCAGATTTTTCCTTCAACTCATCTTCAGGTATCTTTCTGTTGATTTCTGGTTAAATTCTACTGTGGTCTAAGAGCAGACATTTTAATATTTATAATTTTTTTTTTTTTTTGAGACAGAGTCTCTGTTGCCCAGACTGGAGTGCAGTGGTGTGATCTCGGTGTACTGCAATCTCCACCTCCCAGGTTCAAGCAGTTCTCTCCCTCAGCCTCCCAAGTAGCTGAGATTACAGGCACCCACCACCACGCCTGGCTAATTTTTGTATTTTTAGTAGAGACGGGTTTCACCATCTTGGCCAGGCTGGTCTTGAATGCCTTACCTCATGATCCACCTGCCTTGGCCTCTCAAAATGCTGGGATTACAGGTGTGAGCCACTGTGCCTGGCCATGATTTAGAATTTTTAAAAATGTGTTAAGGTATGCTTTTTGGTCCAGAATGTGGTCTCTCTCGGTGCAAGTTCCATGTGAGCCTGAGAAGAATGTGTATTCTGATATTGTTAGATGAAGTTGCCTATAGGTGTTGATTATATCCAATTGACTGATGATGTTGTAGAGTTCAACTATGTCCTTATTGATTTTTTTGTGTACTAGATATGTCCATTTCTGATAAAAGGTTATTGAAGTCTCAAACTGTAATAGTGGATTCATCTGTTTCTCCTTGCATTTCTCTTAGTTTGGGCCTCACATAGTTTGACACTCAGTTGTTTTGTTTTTAAGAAATAGGGTTTCACTCTTTTGCACCAGCTGGAATGCAGTGGTGCAATCATAGCTCACTACAACCTCGAATTCCTGGGCTCAAGCAATCCTCCTGCTTCAGCCTCCCAAGTAGCTGGGACCACAGCACATGACACCATGCCTGGCAGGATTATAAAACAGTTTTTGTGGAGACAGGGTCTTTCTATGTTGCCCAGGCTGGTCTCAAACTCCTGGCCTCAGGCAATCCTCCTGCTTTCGACTCTCAAAGTGCTAGGATTACAGGTGTGATCCTAGGATTACAGGCTGATCCACCATGCTCAGCCCACTCTGTTGTTAGGCATGTACACATTAGGGATTGTTATTTGTTCTTGAACACTAGACCCCTTTATCATTTCATAATGCTCTTCTTTTTCTTTATACCTGATAATTTTCTTTGCTTTGAAATCTGCTCTGTCTGAAATTAATATAGCTATCCCTGCTTTCTTTTAATTAGTAATAGCATGGTATATTTTTCTCAATCCGTATACTTTTAATCTATGTGTCTTTAAATATATATGCTTAAATATGTATATATAAGTGGGTTTCTTGTAGCAACACATTGTCAGATATTATTTTTTAATCCACTCTGACAGTCTGTGTCTTTTAAGATCATTTTACACCACTGACATTTAAAGTGATTAATGATAGCTTTGAATTAATATCTACTGTATTTGTTACTATTTTCTACTTTTTGCCTTTTCTCTTTGTTCCTGTCTTTGTCTTCTCGTTTTTCTGCCTTTTGTGGTTTTAATTGAGCCATTTATATAATCCCATTTTCTGTTTTTTTCTTAGCATATCAGTTGCACTTCTTTTTTTACTTTTCTTTTTTTTTTTTTTTTTAGTGGTTGCCCTAGAGACTGCAGTCAACAGATACTTCTCGGCTTATGATTGGGTTACATCCCAATAAACCCATCATAAGTTGAAAAGTCAAAATGACTTATGATATCTTCAACTTATGACAGGTTTATCCAGCTTTAACCCCATCATAAGTTGAGGACTGTACTGAATGTTACCTCTTTTGTGCCATCATAAAGTCAAAAAATCGTAAGTCAAACCATTATGAGTCATAATCATAATCCCTCCCTCCTGTCTCTTGTATCATTACTGACATTCATATCTCTTATATTTAGGCATATATAAGCATATACATAAATGCGTGTGCACATACACACACATAGATACATGTGCACATATACATGCGATATATATAGTCAAATACATTATTGGTATTAAATGTGTGCACGTGATATATATAGTCAAATACATTATTGGTATTATTTTGAACAAACTTACCTGTGAGGTCGATTATGAATAAGATAAAGGTTTCACCTTCATTTCTTCTTTAATGCTCTTCCTTTTTTTAATAGAGATCTATATCATTTTCCTTCTCTCTATAAAACTTCTTTTAACATTGCTTGCAAGGCAGGTCTGCTGGCAACAAATTCCCTCAATTTTTTGTGTCTGAGAAAGTCTTCACTTTTGAAGAATAATTTTGCAAGGTATATGATTCTAAGTTGTTGGGGTTCTTTTTTTCCTCTCAACACTTTAAATATTTTACTCCACTGCCTTCTGCCTGGCATAGTTTCTGAGGAAAAAGTCAGGCTTTTTTCATTATCTTTTTTTTTTTTTTTGGTAGTTTGATAATGATATAACTACATGTAATTTTTTTTTTTTTTTTTTTTTTTTGGCATTTATCCTGCTTGGTGTTCTTTGAGCTTCCTTTACCTGTGGTTTGGCATCTGACAATAATGTGAGAAAACTCTCAGTCATTATTGGTTCAGATATTTCTTCTGTTCCTTTTTCTTTTCTTTCTGGTATTCCATTACACATACTTATACATTTTGTAGTTGTCCCACAGTCCTTGGATATACTGTTTTTTTTGTTTTTTTTCAGTCTGTTCCGCTTTTCACTTTTTGCAGTTCCTATTGATATATCCTCAAGTTCAAATATTCTGTCCTCAGTTCAAATATTCTGTCCTCAGCCGTGTCCAGTCTACTAATAAGTTCATCAAAGTAATTCATTTCTGTCACAGTGTTTTTGATTGCTAGCATTTCTTTCTGGTTCTTAGAATTGTCATCTTTCGACTTACAGTGTCCAGCTGGTCTTGCATGCTGTCTGCTTTATCTGTTAGAGCCCTTAGCATAGTAACCATAGTTGGTTTAAATTTCTAGTCTGATAATTCCAACATCCCTTCTTTGAGGTTCTGATGCTTGTTCTGTCTCTTTAGATTGTGTTTTTTGCTATTTGATATGCCTTGTAATTTTTTCTTGATAGCCAGACATGATTTACCAAATAAAAAGAGCTGCTGTAAAGAAGCTTTAGTGAGGTAATGTTAAGGTGTCAGGGTAAGAGAAGCATTTTATTGTCTTTTAATGAGCCTGTGCCTCTGGACTGTGAACTTCATGTTTGTCAGTTTTTTCCTCCCAACTTAGATGGACCAGTATGGATAGAACTGACTGCATTGGTATTGTATTTCCCTTCCCCAGGTCAGTTATACTCTGATAATATTCCCACTGGTTAGGCTCTGGTTAGCTAATTTCTCCTAAGGGCATTTTTTCTTATTCAGAAAAAGAAGGTACTCTTAGTGTTTTTTCAAAATGGTTCCTTTTCCCTTCCCTCTGTTGGAAGCCTAGGGGACTTTTCTCCAGAGGGGATTTTTTTCCCCTGACATTTACTGTAGGAACCTGGTGGAACTACTGAAAGGCGATCTCACAATATTGCGGGGGCACCGGTGACTGGGTCCTCCTGGAGTTTTTAACTCTCAGACTTGTCTGCACTGAACCTTCCAGCAATTCTTCAATTACAGTTCAGGTGTTCCTACCCCAGTGTTGGTTCCTGCAGCAGTTTTTACTTGTGCATCTCTGTACTGGTAAGCTGTAACTCACTGTATTTACTGGTCTCTTTCTCCAATGTGAGGGGCAGAAGTTGTCCTTCCTCATCGCCTCGCCTTTCTTACAGCTCCAAGAACAGCTGTTGATTCTTAAGTTTGTTCAGCTTTTTACTTCTTGTTAGGATGGAATGGTGACTTCCAGACTCCTTACATGTGAAACTGAAAACAAAGTCTAAAAACCACTTAAAAAGAAAAAAAAAATTAATTGGTTTAAAAATTTTTTAAACCAACAGAGAACCCTCTTTTTTTTTTTTTAACCAGGATGAGATTTTTAGGCGGTACCCCAACACATGAAAAACATATTAAATCAGAGCTGCAGGTATCAAAGGAAAGGGGAAAGTTTGTTGCAGGGTTCCAGGAGCTATTGGCTTGACCTGCCCTTCCTTGATCACTTCTAAACTCCCAGAGAATATAGTTTGAATACTGCTCTCCAATTTATTTGTCACTAGTCTCTGATAGTAATAATGGATAGTGAGATCTGTAACATATAATTTTATATTTTAAATTTTTGCTGTCTACACAACAGTCATACAAGATAATTAAAATATTGCTTGTGTCCTGTTACAAGTCATATCTGGTAATTGACTGTTAAAAATAAAACTAGATAGAGAGAATTAGGGAAGTTGTTAAAACATCTGCATTCTTAACACATCTCATTCCACATATTCCCCTCAATTCCCATTATCCATCTTAGATTCCATCCAAACCTCCACTGTATTAGAATCTTTTAACTATCTAGCACCATCACAAGTTTCTAGAAGAGAGACTTAGAGACAGGGAGAGTGTTAAGTCATTAACACTCTTACTTTCCTTGGTTGTAATGAAGAGTCCTACAAAAGGGATGCCCTTGGAGAAAAGTGATCTTTTGTCCCCACTGCCCCGAACCTAGCTTTCTCCCAAAACCTTTAATTCTCAGTTTCTTTCTCCATTCTTACTTTTAAAATCATTTCATTTCTTCTCACCATATTTCTGTACCCTCATCGCTGCCCCCAAACTTTCTCTTTTCTTCTTTTCTCTCAGGTCAGCTGGTGGCTCATGTTTTCATTGCGCCTCCTAATTGGTGTTAGAACCAAAGAATAGCTGATTCCTACTCTATTTTGACTCATATTGTTAAGTAACATTAAAGTCCCCTGGGGAAAACAACTTATTTAATAGTAGAATATTTTCTTTTATTTGAAGTCAAATATTACAACAATAAATAATCACCTATAGTCACCTTTTTTCTCTCCCATTTCGTTAGGCTGCTTCCCTAAAGGATAAGTGGGGTTTGAGTTACAAACCAAGTTATAGCCGATCAAAAAGCATTTCTGCTTCTGGAAGACCACCTCTTAAGCGAATGGAAAGGGCAAGGTAATATATATTTCAGCCATTGAAACAAGTAATAAAACTGTTGACTCTTTTACCAAGGTCAACTACTTTTTTATGTTCTAATTATAAAATTAAGATAACAAAAATTAATTTTATTAGTAAAATAGCAATAATAGTGGATACTATCAAACTCAGAAGTTTAAGGAATCTCTCATCACATTTATAACCACAATGCACTGTGTGCTTTTTAGTAATGAATTACGCTGCTATTTAGACGTTTCTTTTTTATTTACATAAAACTGTGGTTTAGAAGGATAGACAAGTTTTATGCGTAAACTTATAGATTATCTAAAGAAATTAAAAGATGCATACTAGTAGCTACTGCTCTAAATTTGTCAGTTTAGAAAAGGTATAGTCACACAGACATTAAGCATATGAAAAAATGGAAATTTTACATTTTATTGAAGTGAATACAGTTTTAATAGTAAGTCAGCACTATAACATAAGAAGTATAAATTCTTTTTATATGATTTAGTTTTAGAAAAATCTTTTTTTTAATTATGATTATACTTTAGGTTTTAGGGTACATGTGCACAATGTGCAGGTTTGTTACATATGTATCCATGTGCCGTGTTGGTTTGCTGCACCCATTAACTCATCATTTAGCATTAGGTATATCTCCTAATGCTGTCCCTCCCCCCTCCCCCCACCCCACAACAGTCCCCAGAGTGTGATGTTCCCCTTTCTGTGTCCATGAGTTCTCATCATTGTTCAATTCCCACCTATGAGTGAGAACATGCGGTGTTTGGTTTTTTGTCCTTGCGATAGTTTACTGAGAATGATGTTTTCCAGTTTCATCCATGTCCCTACAAAGGACATGAACTCATCATTTTTTATGGCTGCATAGTAGTCCATGGTGTATATGTGTAGAAAAATCTTGAGTTAACCAAAACATTGACTCTTTTTTGTGGGATGCTAAAGGTTAATCAATCCTTTGATTAGGTAAATACTTACAAATAAAATGTTATTGCCATTAATCAGACTTTTATAAAGTCCAGGAATTTTATTTAATGAGAATATTAGTGTCTTATAACTTTATATTTACTTGCAGTTCTCGAGTAGGAGAAACTGAAGAGCTCCCAGAAATCCGTGTGGATGCAGCATCTCCTGGACCTAGAGTAACTTTTAATATCCAGGATACAGTAAGAGATATATAATTTGTTAGAGATATACATTGCTAAGTAGTTTTTACAAATTACAAAATTATGGTATTATACTATTTCAAAATACTGATTTCTGACTACAATCAAAGTATGGATTATGATGATTGAACTGTCTGCATATTACCAAGTAGTGGGCACTGCCCTCATAACATTGTCTGCGAGCCATGAAGCAGGTGTTAGTATTTTACATTTTACATGCACAATAAAGGCTCCATAACTGCTTTCTCTTAAGTAGAAAGGTTTCTGTTGAATAATTTTTCTTTCAAGTGAGAATCCGTATTAAACTACATCTTACACAAATGTAAATGTGGAATATTGATACTCATTTATGTATTTTATTTATAGATAGCAGAAATTAGAAGGAAGAAGATCAGCTTCAAAGTTGTATTCTAATTTCATAGCATATTAAACATTATATTAAAATGTTTATTTTGTTTTTTGTATATTTACTTTTAAGTCATTGTTATTTTTCATCAGTTTTTTTTTTTTTTACTTTTCTCATTATTTTAATTAAGTTGAAAAATACAGTATGGGGAAGTACACCACAATCCAGCTGTCCTGGGGAAGGGTATTTTCAGGTACTTACTAAGAACAATATAAATTTTGCTTTAAAACTAATCAACCACACTGAAAATCTACTTTCAAAATATCTTCCTCTCATTTCAAACTAAACTTAGACCTCAGAAATATTTTACATAATGGTTTAAGACTGTTTGGATCTCATAACCTCTTGCATGCATTTATCTTAGTTTTTACTTCTGTGTAGTTTAATACTATTAAAAACTAAAAGACTAAATCAGCTAATCAAATCAATTCAACCAAATCATAAATAAAAAACTACAATTTTTTTATTTCCTAATCCCTAAGTGAAGCAGTTTTTCCTTATATTCAACTACAAAATGAATTTTTTCATAAACGAAGATCAGTTAATTAGTTCAAACTAGAATTAAATTTAATTCAGAACAAACATTGATAACTGAACATTCTTTTGAGTCACTGGTGTAAAAGAACATTTATGAAACTATCCATTTTTTAAATTATTCTCTTGTTGAAAACAATGTGGAAGAATGAATACCTAGATCTTTTTGGCAAGGTACATTTAAAAATTAGCACTTATCCAAATATATTTTGTTTCCTTTTTGTCACTCTCTTCAAGCTTGAGTCTCAACATGTATCTCATACTGAATTTAGTCAAACTGGATTTTTTTTAAGAACTATTTAATTGTAATATAGTGAGCTTGTTCTTTTTTTATGAAGAAAACGTGGAAAGAAATAATTTACACAAATGGAATGGATTCTGCTAACTAGGCGATTCTTAAAGGGATTAATATTTGAAGTGATTCAATTCAAGTCCCATTTTTAATTAGCCATGTACTGCTTGTAAAAAAAATGGTATATAAAAAAATCATAAATTAATAGCTATGAGATTAAATATTAGAGTTTTCTAATCATAAATTAGAAAATAGATAATTAAAGCATGGTTAAACATAAAATAAATATGAAACAAACAAATATTTATTTACTGTCTCTTACCAAAGTTTTGAAAATTGGCTGTTCTAACAATCTGATTTACTTGTTAACTCAATAACATGTATACTATATAAAATGAAGAACACCTGGATTTGAAATTTTCAATGTAGGACTTAACTGTGTGTGGAATAGCAGCACCCAGTAGTTTTAATAATAAATTGCACATAAATTACCTTGCACATTAAAGTTTATAAAGGCTTATTACTGCTCAAGTAACTCTGTGACTCTGTGAAGCTGGGCATCAAAATTATGTCATGGGGGGTGTTTTGTTTTTGTTTTGTTTTGTTTTGTTTTGTTTGACCTATTTAAATGCAGTGGCCTCCTGGTGAAATCCTGAGTTAGTGACACGGTGTTTATACAAACTATAGTCTTCTCTCAATATCTGTAGGGGATTGGTTGTAGGACCCCCATGCATACCAATATCCACAAATACTCGAGTCCCTTTTATAAAATGGTGCAGGATTTGCACATAACCTACGTACATCCTCCCATATACATTAAATCATCTCTAGATTACTTATAATGCGTAGTAGTACACTTTAAATGCTATTGTAAACAGTTGTTAAATCTTTTATGTGTATTATTTTTTATTGTACTATTATTTTTATTTTTCCTCCAGTATTTTCCATCTGCACTTGGAATCTGTAGGTGTTTACAGAGAGCCAACTGTATTTACCTTAAAATACAGCATTCTTCAGTTTGATTGATACATGTTTTATTACTCAGCTATTTGCACATTTTTCTTTAACTCATGTGGGGCTCATTTTTAAAAGATGTATCCACAAAAAGCATCTACTAGCATGATGAGAAAACAAACTTTGTACTGACACTGCATGCTCTTCCATCACTAATTGCTCTTGCCATTCTGATTTACAGTTAATCATGTTTCTTTTGCTTCCACATGTTTAACTTCTGCTTTAAAGAATTACAGTGTTTACTTATTGATACAGTAATATATGTTTATGTTAAGTAAAATTTCATTCTGATTTTTAGTATGTCAGTAGTATAACTTTCTGTGGTTGGCCCTTTTGCTTCCTTCCTTGGTGTACTATTTCATATGTTCATGAATCTGACCTTTCTTTCAGTTCAGAGTGAAGAAATTCAACTCTGAGTTTATTTTGAAATGTTTAAATTTATGATGTTTTTTTCTTTTTTAATTGAAATATGAATCTGATTCATGTTTTTTCTTTTTACAATCAGTTTCCAGAGGAGACAGAACTGGACCTTTTGTCAGTAACCATTGAAGGTCCATCCCATTATTCATCAAATAGTGAAGGATCATGTTCCGTGTTCAGTTCTCCCAAAACTCCAGGAGGCTTTTCACCAGGCATTCCTTTCCAAACTGAAGAGGGCCGACGGGATGACAGTTTGTCTTCTACCAGTGAAGATTCTGAGAAGGATGAAAAAGATGAAGACCATGAGAGGGAAAGGTTTTATATTTACAGGAAACCCTCGTGAGTAACCTCATTTTAAGATCCTAATGTAGTATTTCAGAATCTAGAAATGAGCACAAAATGTTATATATAACTCAACTTTTACAAAAAACATTTTTAATGTGCCTCGCTTGAGTGAGACTAAGAGACTCATTAAAATAAAATTTTAACAAAATTTATCACATGGTTTATTGTGATGTAGCTCCATATAGCATTATTTTTTATATTTAAATTTTTTTTTCAAGTCACCTAAGTTTAATTATCTAAAATAAAATGGAAATAAAGATGTGGTTATGAGTAAATTAAAGGAGAGGGCTGTATTCCTGTGGCATTAAAGTAACAGATTGCAGCTAGGAGATATGTAATAGTGAAGGCTAGTTAAGAAAAGTAGTAAAGGGAAGTGGTTAGCAATGGATGAAAGAGTTAAGCAAATTCTTAGAAGAAAGAAATAACATGAAGTGGTGTTAATGAAATAAATGACATATGTGAAACTTTGCTCTGAATATACCCTCAAGAGGAGCTGCAAGGATCTTTGGAACTGGTGTATTTAAACCACCCTCAAGTGAGGTTGTGACAATAATAGTAAGAGTTTCTAATAATGGTAATAAATAATGAGAAATTGGCTTAGCACAAGAGTATAACTGAAAGTTGGTCTATAAGAAACTCTCTATCTTCAATCTTCTGCATTTTGAGCTTTAGGGATTCTTTCCTCCCCTTCCTAGACTGAAGCCACTGACTCCTGAATCCCATACATCAGCATATTTGGTTTTATTCCTTCAGTTTTCTGGAGTACATTCTCAAATAACTTTCTATGAAAAGTTATTATTGCAGATCTACTTCATTTTCTTCATGTCTAAAGTAGCTTTACTGTTTTTGTGTTTACTATTGGGTTGGGAACAGAATTCTAGTCTAATATTTATTTCTTCTAAGTAAGAAAAACTGCTCTGTTATCTTCCAGCATCCATATTCGGCATATGCTGGTTATCTTTTTCAATTCTGTCAATGTGACTTAAGATTTTTTTGATATTTTATGTCTGTTTTCTTCCTGGACATTTTTAGAATCTTGTCATTATATTTAATTTCATGGTGGTCCAGGTTTGCGTCTTTTCTAACAATTTTTCTAGATATTTTGGTATCCCTTAAAACATAATATAAATTTGGTTATAGGAAATATTACTTGTGTGGATAAATTCTTCCCTTTTTTTTTGTTTTGTCTTAACAGTAATCGGACATTTGCCTTCCTGGACAGATGATCTATATCTCTTTACTTTTTATGTTTTACGTTGCCGTCTTAAAAAATATTTTGTCAGTTTTATTGAGATATAATTTACATTAGTGTAACCATATTTTCCAGATACACAATTTGATAAGTTCTTTGAATATTTTATTTTGGTAAGATCACTTAGCATGAGATCTACCCTCTTAACACCTTTTTAAGTGTGCAATACAATAGTGTTATCTGTAGGCACAATCTCTAGAACTTATTAATCTTGCAAACTTTATACATGATTGATGAGCAACTGCCAACCTCCCCTCGACCCCCAACCCCTGACAACCACCATTCTATTCGCTACTTCTATGAGTTGGGCAATTTTAGATACCTCATATAAGTGGAATCATGCAGTATTTGTCCTTCTGTATCTGGCTTATTTCATGTAGCATAATGTCCTTAAGTTCATACATGTTGTCACATAGTGCAGCATTTCCGTCTTTTTTCTAAGGCTAATAAAATTCCATTGTATGTATGCACCACATTTTTTAATTCATTTGTCTGTCAATGGACATTTTAGGTTGTTTCTACATCTTGGCTATTGTGAAAAATGCTACAGTGAACATGGGAGTGCAAATATCTCTTTGAGATCCCGATTTCAATTCTTTTGGATAAATACCCAGAAATGGGATCTCTGGATCATGTTGTAGTTCTACTGTAATCTCTTGAGGAATCTCCATACTATTTTCCCTAGCAGCTGCTCTGTTTTGCATTCCTACCAGAAGATGCAAGGATTCTGTTTTCTCCATGTCCTTGCCAACACACTTGTTTTTGCTTTTTATTTAAATAATAGTCATCTTACCAGGTATGAAGTCATATCTCATTGTGGTTTTGATTTGCATTTCCTTGATGACTAGTAATATTGAACATCTTTTCATATACTTGTTGGCTGAGTCTTTGGAGAAATGTCTACTTAAGTTCTTAGCCAATTATTAAAATCGGATTTTTTTGCTTTCTGAATGCTAGGATTTTGTTACATACTTTGGGAATTACTCCCTTGTCAGATGTATGGTTACAAATATTTTCTCCCATTCCATGGGTTGCCTTTTCATGCTGTTGTTTCCATTGCTTTGCAGAAGCTTTTTTAGTTTGATGTTGTCCCACTTGTCTATTTTTACTTTTGTTGTCTGTGCTTTTGGTGTCAGGAAATCATTGCCAAGACCAGTGTTATGAAGCCTTTTCCCTATGTTTTCTTCTAAGAGTTTAACAGTTTCAGGTGTTAAGTCTTTAATCCATTTTGAGTTGATTTTTTTGTATAGTATAACATAAGGGCTCAATTTCATTTTTTTGATGTGCATATCCAGTTTTTCCAGCACCATTTGTTAAAGAGCACATAGCATTATTTTTCTTTCCTTGTTGTTCTGTCTTTAATAAAATCTGGAAAGTAACATTTAAATGTTATAATTTGAGAAAATGAAATATTTTCCAACATACACAGTATAGTTTATATACTGATATTCAGACTCCTTAAAAGTGGTGATTATGTCTGTGTCCTCATCACCTAGCACATAGCCTGGCATATAATAGTTATTCAGTACATAGTAGCTGAATAAAATGTGGCTCCATTAAACTCACTCATGTGAATTTATGAAATAGTAAAATTTATTTACAGACTATTGCTCACATAACATGTTGGAAAATAGTTTGTTAAAAAGAACTCTCATTTTACTACAATGTAATGATCAGTTGTTCTTTCTGTAGACATACATCTCGTAAAAAAGCAACAGGCTTTGCTGCTGTTCATCAGCTATTTACAGAACGCTGGCCAACAACACCAGTCAACAGAAGTCTTAGTGGCACGGCTACAGAGAGAAATATTGACTTTGAACTTGATATACGGGTTGAAATTGATAGTGGAAAATGTGTACTCCACCCAACCACCCTTCTACAAGAACATGATGATATAAGTTTGAGAAGGTAAGAAATTGATTGAAAAAGGATACATGAAACTTTATCTATTAGAAATACTATTCATATATCACTGAATTATAACAAACTTCTCCATCCTAAAATGCAGATTTGAAGTGTAAATGTAATTATAGTTATAATGGTCAAGTGTATATTTCTTATACAATTTCTTATAAACAAGTGCATATTATTTTCTGGCAACTAGAAATGGATGTCTGAGTTAGAGTCTCGCAATTTTTTTGATTAAAATAGTTATATCTTTGGAATCCTTTTAACACACATGAATTTCTCAGTGTCTGTCCCTGTACTATACGTACTTCAGTTTTAAAGAACAACACAGTGCTCAGAAGTATCTTGGTTATTGAGAGTTTTGATGAGTTCATAAAGAAATAAAGACTGGGAGACAGTTACACAGACCTCAGTAGACTGAAATTGTGTTCAGGATATAACTGCAGCTTTACTATTTGTTTATATCACTAACTAAATGATGATATAAACAGGATTAACATATTTTTTCTTTAAATTTTGTTTTTCTTTTCTAACCTAAAAATGAACTGTAAAAAAAATAGTTATAATTGAGTGGATGGGTGGAGATGTAGATAAAAAGAATGCTGACAATTATTGAAACTGGGTAGTGGGAACATGGAGGATCATTAATGATACTATTCTGATTACTTTTTTATGTGTTCAAAAATTTCCATAATAAAATATTTGAGGCTTTTATAAAATAAGAGAAATTTAAAAAGGTACTATAAACAGTTAAAATGTCTTACAAATGTAGTAGTGATGATAAAAAGGATGACTATTAGTTTATTTTTGATTGAACCATAACCCATAATAAATTGCTAATATTTAGCTGTATTTTTACCTATATAAAGGGCAGTTTCATTTGGTTCAACCTAATATGTTCAAATGAAAGTCACAACCTTAGGAAAGAATAAAGGTAACTGCCCTTTATAGTTATGGAACATACAACATTTACATCACTCATGCAAGGCATTAACCAGTCTCGCTAGAGATACTGATGAACTTTACTTTTTTCAACTTCTTAAATGAAGGATTATATTCCATTTACTGTAAAAATAAAAGTTTGCTTTTAAACAAAAAAAGAGATAAATGTGTCATTTTTTAAAACGATGAGAACATTTTTCTGTTCACAGGAGTTATGATCGAAGTTCCAGGAGCTTAGATCAAGATTCACCTTCAAAAAAGAAGAAGTTTCAAACTAATTATGCTTCTACCACCCATTTAATGACCGGCAAGAAAGTGCCATCATCTCTACAGACAAAGCCTAGTGACTTAGAAACAACAGTATTTTACATTCCTGGAGTTGATGTAAAGGTAAAAACCTAATTTCCTAGGGTAAGGGATTATATTGGTAGCAATGTTTATTTTCTATCATATATGTTCATCTTTTTCTCATTATATTAAAATGAGACTTAGTGACTTGTCTAATATAGCCATATTCTGGACAGAAGAACATCAAAACTGCAGGTTCCCACTTCATTTATATAGCACTTTCCATGAAAGTTTGATGGCAAGAAGTTTGGTTTTTTAATAAATGGATATTCATAACAAACTTGCTAAACCTTGCCTAGTGCAACTTCATTAAACAACAATTTTTTAGATTCTAGAATTATAGAATCATAGACTATTCAATTCGAAAGGACATTAAAGATTACCTGAAATGACCTTTTTATTTTAAAAAATGAAAAAAGCAAAGAAACTTGCCAGGATCACAAAGCTAACTTTTAAAAGTTAAAACAGTCTTCTGACTTCCAATGTTCTTTCTACCACATTTTTCTATATTTCTTATTTTCCTTATCTTCATAATTTTAATTTTAAAAGTTTATTTATTTCAATACAGTTGCATTACAATTCCAAGACGCTAAAGACTGAATCACCTAATGCCTCCAGGGGATCTTCCTTGCCAAGAACACTCTCCAAAGAGTCCAAGCTGTATGGTATGAAAGATAGTGCAACATCTCCTCCTTCTCCTCCTTTACCTTGCACTGTCCAGAGCAAGACTAACACCTTACTTCCTCCCCAGCCCCCACCTATTCCTGCAGGTATTTAAGGAGTATATACTTTATTTTTTGTCATTTTAAAAATTTTTAGTTATTACCTACTTGCTCTTTTGAGACTTTCCAATGCACATGTTTAAGAAAAAAGGACATACACTTGTCAATAATGACTATACAGACTTCATATATGGAAGTGTGGGCCAACCATTTTCACCTGTTTGTGAAATTGACATTACTTTAGAATATCTGTTATAAAATAACAATATACCAAATAGTTTACTTACTTAAATTTTTAGGTCTGTATATATAAAAAGAGTAGTTTTATGTAGCTCAAATTTGGGAACTTATGAGCAGATGGAAATATCAAACTTGAAAGTACATTGGGTTTAACCACACTTATTACTTCTCTGTTGTACAACACATTACGCAGAATTTAGTGGCTTATAACCTCAACCACAGGTTCTGTTGATAGAAATGTAGGCACAGTTTGGCTCAGCGGATTTAACTCATGGTCTTTTACAAGATTGCAGTCATGACATTGGCTAGGGCTAGAATCATCTGAATACTTGACTGGGGCTGAAAAATCTGCCTCCATCATGTCTCAGTCATGTGACTGGCTAATTGGTACTTCAGTTCCTCTCATGTGGGCTTCTCTACTGGGCTTCTTCAGTGTTCTCATGATATGGCAGTTGACTTCCCTCAAAAGGAGTGATCCAAAAGATACCATGGCTGAAGCTGCATTATCTCTTATGGCTTAGCCTTAGAAGTCACACACCATCACTGCCATAAGGTTTTACTCATCACACACGTCAGCATGGAAGTAAACTACACAAGGGCATGAATACCAGGAGGCAAGGATCATTGAACGTCATCTTGGAATCTGGCTACCATAGCACATGAATGATACTGTACATATATGGCAGGATTTCCGAGAAAAGGAATATCAGACTAGACAAGAATTACTTGAGAAAGTTTCATTTGGCAGACAAAACTTGATATATAAACCTTTTAAAATAGTAATCATGCTGAGAATGCCTAATATCACTTTTCAGTTAACAAGGCATGTCTGTGTCCATTAAGTGCATGGCAGATATTAACCCCTTTTATAAATGAGGAAAGTTAAGGCTCATAGAAGTTGGATGTCTTTCCTAGATTTGAACAACTAATAAATGTTAAAAGTTGGAAACCTTAGCCAAAGCTAGCTAAGTCTTAGATGTTTTTACTCATTCTCCTGAAGCAGGGAAGCATTATAAGTATGTACAAGCTAAGCATAGGAAAGCCTGAAAACAGTGACATTTTTCTTCACTTGCCACTAAATATTGTTGAAGTTCTCTATATCTTCTTAAATGGACAAAAGGACAAATGCTAATGAGAGACTAAGCAAAATATAAAGCTGAAAAACTGGACCAAAACTTGTGACATAGAGCAAGTAGGAATAACCAACTTATTATATGTCATTAATCGCCTCTGTATTCTAACATTAACATATCATTCCTATCAACCTGCTACTTTTATTATTTTCTTGTAAGGCCTTAAATGTGAGGTACTTTGCTTGATTAAACTTTAATTTAATTCAAATTTCTGTTTAATTGGAACTTTTTATAAAATCCATTAAATGGAATTTATAAATGTTCTAGCCAAAGGAAAAGGAAGTGGAGGAGTAAAAACAGCCAAGTTATATGCCTGGGTAGCACTTCAGTCATTGCCAGAAGAAATGGTTATCAGTCCCTGCCTATTAGACTTCCTGGAAAAAGCTCTGGAAACTATCCCAATTACACCAATTGAAAGGAATTATACAGGTAAGCATCCTTCTTATATACCTCCCCATCACATATATTTTGGGATCTTATTATATAGAAGGTTTTCTTAATGCGATTTTACATTATTACATAATATATGCAATTATAAATATTAAAGAATTATAAACTATAAAAGAACTTGAGAGATCATCTAATTGTCATTTACAAATGAAGAAACTAAGTCTTGGTGAGGTTACATAACTTTCCCATGGCTCCAGCTAGTTAATGACAAAATTAACATTTAGGTTCTACATCCTTAGTGTGTCCCTTGGACTGGAATCTCTTTGAGGGCAAGGATATAATCACTAGTTTCTTTGTACAGTGGTATAGCAGCAGGAAAATTTGAGTTTGGGGGAATGAGCAAGAGGTGTGAACAGGGAAAAACATGTAGAATGAAGGGCTACAGAAGCAAATGTTTCCAGGTGTTCATACCTCCCATCTCACTAGTATAAACAATAAGGATCTTTTAATAAATAGTTTGCCTTTGATCTAATAATAAAACTTAACCAAATATTTTAAACAGCTGTCAGCTCACAAGATGAAGATATGGGACATTTTGAAATACCAGATCCTATGGAAGAATCAACAACATCACTAGTGTCATCTTCAACATCTGCTTACTCTTCCTTCCCTGTAGATGTCGTGGTTTATGTACGAGTTCAGGTGACATACTTCATTTCTTTCTGTTTGTTTTAAAGAGAAATGTTTTTCTTAAGTTTATTTGAACATTTCAACATTATTACTGTTTAAAAGTTTTCTTAACCTCAGGTTCATGAACCTTTAGTATGTTTATGATGGCTTAGAGGTTGCCTGAATATCTGTGAAGTATGTGTAAAATTTTATGTATATACAGATGCTCAAGTTATGATGCTGTTAAGTTCTGATTAACCCATCACAAACTGAATAGTATAAGTCAGTAATGCATTTAATACACTTAACTTACTGAACATCATAGCTTAAACTAGCTTACCTTAAATGTGCTCAGAACATATTACTCTTCAGTTGGGTAAAATAATCTAACACAAAGCCTTTTTTATAATAAAATCTTGAATATCTCATGTAATTTATTGAATGTTGTACTGAAAGTGAAATGCAGAATGGTTGTATGGGTCCTCAAAGTACAGTTTCTACTGAATGTGTATCACTTTCGCCCATCCTAAATTGGAGATCATCTATATTCACTTTTCTACTAAGAAGTTTCATAGATCTTTGGGTTTTCAAAAATTAAAGCTCATACTTCTGTGGCAAAAATAAAAATATTTAAGTTAAAACCCTTTTTTAAGCATATTATGCCTTTATTTTGGCACTTTAATTTCTTGCCATTATAGTTCTTTCTAGGCAGATATAAAGTGTAATTGAGATATAAAGTCACAATAGTACCTTTGTTAAAATTTTTGCTAAGTGTTACCTAGTTTTTATTTAATATTTTATTCTAAAATGCAGTCCTACCAATAGGCCTTTGGGAGTATATATTAGCATATATACTATACCAAATATATAGTATTAGTATATATTATATATAATAAAATATATATTAGCATATATACTATACCAAATATAGTACATATTTAATTAAATGTTTATCAAGGAGGATTTAAAACTACTTGTATCAAAATTTCACAGTTTAGTTGATCCTCAATTAAAATCTAATAATCAATCTTAAGAGATGATGATCATCTGTTCCAATTATCTTCTATAACAGTAATGTGGCCAAAAGAGCTTCAGTCTTACATTTTAGAATTTTTAGCTAGCTTTTTTAAAGGTCTAATAATCAATCTGTTCTAAAGGTCTAATAATCAATCTTTTTTAAAGGTCTAATAATCAATCTTAACAGATGATGGTCATCTGTTCCAACTATCTTCTATAACAGTAATGTGGCCAAAAGAGCTTCAGTCTTACATTCTAGAATTTTTAGCTAGCTTTTTTAAAGGTCTGATGAAAACAGAATGAATGAGGGTTTGAGGGTTATAAAACCTTTGGGCTGGGTGCAGTGGCTCACACCTGTAATCACAGCACTTTGGGAGGCTGAGGCGGGTAGATCACTTGAGCCCAGGAGTTTGAGACCAGCCTGGGCAACATATGGAGACCCCATCTCTACCAAAAAAAAAAAAATTAGCGAGGTGTGATGGTATGCATCTGTGGTCCTAGCAACTTGGGAGGCTGAGATGGGAAGATGGCTTGAGACTGGTACGTTCAAAGGCTGCAGTGAGCCATAATTGCACTACCACAGTCCAGCCTGGACGACAGAGTGAGACCCTGTCTCTAAAAAAACAAAAACCAACCTTTGTTATTATGAACAAGTTTAATATGAGCATAAATATTTTTAAGGTTCTGAACTATCTAAATATCTAAATACAGTCCCTCCGCGTACTTAGGAGACTGGCTTTAGGACTACCCCTGCCCCCCACCATGTATACCAAAATCCACACATACTCAAGTCCCGCAGTCAGCCCTGAGGAATTACTAAAAAAGAAAAGAGACACCCCTCTGTATATGCAGGCTTTTCATCCCAAATACTGTATTTTCAATCCATGTTTGGCTCAAAAAAATCCATATGTTAATTGGACCGGCACAGTTCAAACCTGTGGTGTTCAAGGGTCAGCTGTCTTATTGTTCTGAGATGTCTCCTCAAATATTTAGGTTTTTAAAAATGATAGCATTTTGTTTATATATTTTGATTTTTATATCATGCTTCTGTTTAAAAAAGCTAGGATAATGAACACAAAATCTTATGTATCAAATGAGTAAATATGATCAATATATGTAGACAGAAATGGAAATTAAATGTAACTTTTGAAATCCAAGGTGAAATTTCTTAACTTCCCTGTAGATGTTGTGGTTTATGTATGAGTTCAGGTGATATACTTCATTTCTTTCTGTTTAAAAAAAAAGTTTCTTAAGTCTATTTGAACATTTCAATATTATTTCCGTTTAAAACTTTTCTTTTATCCAGTTCCTAGAAACCTTTTGCTTTCTGTTATTTTTAGCCCTCACAGATCAAATTTAGCTGTTTACCAGTATCAAGAGTAGAATGCATGTTAAAGCTGCCATCCCTGGATTTGGTGTTTTCTTCAAACCGAGGAGAACTGGAGACTTTAGGGACTACATATCCTGCAGAGACTTTATCCCCTGGAGGTAATGCTACTCAGAGTGGAACAAAGACTTCTGCTAGTAAAACTGGAATACCAGGTACAGATAATGTTCTTTTATTCCTCTAGTATAAGGCCAAATACTATTTTTAAATAAATATTTTAATAGTAATTAATACATATTTTAAAATATATTTGGAAAAGGGGAATATTTGAGGATTATTTATAGAAAAAAATCTACAGTAGACCAATGTTTTGAGTATATTTCATGTGTTACTTGAACTTGAGTATCCTTTGGTTTCTACTTTTAGCTGAATGGCAATTAGACAGCATTTTGAATTTGGCTTGAATGTACATACTACAAGTGCTATGACGTAACTACTATATAATAATCCACACATTCAAGTACTTTTGAATATCTTTTATCTTAAGCTATATTTGATATTAAGGAGTAATCAGTATTGTAAATGGAAAATAAGAAACATAGTGTTACCTTACAGGCATTTCTTATCACACCGAGTGAAAACTGTATCAAGTAGCAGTAGCATATGTATTTTTAAATGGCAAATTTGGTTATATAACTCAAATATGTGTTTCATAAAGGTTTTGTTTTTAAAATATAATTGATTTCCTGAGATGATAGGCATTCCTCACTATGTTAAAGCTGGGTGCCATTTCTGCCCTAAAAATGAAATAGAGATCACACATGCAAATGGTAAAGATTTTATTGAATACCTGTGAAAAAAAGAGACTAGACTGAATGAAAACTGGTAAGAAGACTGGAATATCGTTAAAATAGTGGTTCTTAACCAGGACCTATCTTGTTGGCAATATTAGGAGACAATTTTGATAGTCATAACTGAGGGTGTACAGCTGACAGCTAGAAGGGAAGCCAGAGATGCTACTAAACATTCTATAGTATATATGACAACCCCCTCCACTCCCAAAGAATTATCTGGTTGAAAATGTCAATAATGGCAAGGTTGAGAAGGTTTGCATTAAGAGTGAAAAAAATAAAATCCCAAATTCCATTTTTGAGAGAGGCATGAAGACATTGGAGGGGGAAATACCTTTCTGATTTGTAAGGAAATACAGCTTAGGTTTTGGGTCCTATTTTTTGAGAGTCATCTTAGATTCAAATCTTTATTCTAATAATCTCATCAAGCATCAGTGGGAAAAATTATTACAAACTGGCTTGTGAGAAAGCATCCCAAAAGTCATCTTTGAAAAATTGAAATTATATCTCTTAACACAGTATTTACATGTATTAATGGGGAAATGGTTATAGGAAATCATTTGTTTTGCTGTATGAATCTTTGAAAGTTTTCACAACAAAATTGGAAAACAAAAAGGTTGATATCTTAGAAATAAAGCTTTTGCTAATGTGGTCACCCATTATCTAGTACTTAGCTCCAAAATATTGCTGTTGGAGTTGTGTTGTCAACAAAATATTGTAGTGGTAGTGTTGGTTTTTGAAAAACATTTTCTGATTATAAAAGTTACACTCACTATTCATTATAGAAAATGAAAAGTACTAAAGGTGAAATGAAAATGAGAATATCCCTTTATCCTAGGTAACCAGTGTTAACGCTGATAACACTACATTTCTGTAGTGATACCATATTTTTCCAAGGCAAAAATTGAAATATGGCCTCTTCTTCTATGTAACTTTTTAAAATTTAAAATATCATAGGTATTTTCCTAAATTATTAAATATTCATCTCTAAAATTAATGGCTGTAAGATATTCCATCGTTTTGATAATATACTTGAGATTCCGTGGGTTATTTTGCTTTCAAAATAATACTAAAATCAACATCTTTGTATGTAAATATTTTTAAACAAAGATATATTCTTAGGAGAAATTCTTAAAAGTGGAATTTCTAGGTTAGGAAGTATGAACATTTTGAAAGTGTTTGATACATTTGCTTTCTGGTAAGACTGTAAGATTTCTACACTCTCATCACAGTGTGTATGGACACCAGCTCACTGTATTCTTCCCAACACTGCTTTAAATTTAATTTTAATCATTGTCAATGTGATGGATTAAATTTGGATTTTATTATTTTAATCTGCACTCTATTACGGTATTAGCTATTTCTTGGGAGTGGTAAATATATGCCCATGCCCATTTCTCTTTTGGAATGTTAATCTTTTTCTTAATGATAAACTGTCATAATGTCATAAATTATTAGCACTTAAATTATTATAGCAGTATATAGGCACCATGCTAGGAATAGGTAGTGAAAGGAATATGAAATTAGAAACTTTTTTATGCCCAAATTTTATGATTCCTTAGAAAATAACAGAAATGAATAGCACCCCTCATTTTATCATTATATATTCAAGGAATGATGATGAGAATATATAGGCTGCAACAATATCCATTCTTTCAAAGGATTTTTACTTTGTGGTCTGGGTCAGTGCTAGGGCATAGTAATAGTGAACTTAGCTAATAGATGTGGTCCATACTTACTAATGTGGAACCTAAACTGAATTTGGAGAAACAAGTAATAGCCCAGCAAACAAGCTTATTTTAAATGGAAACGTGAAGTGAGTGTGGGTTAGCCAAGCAGAGAATTGGGAGAGAATACAAAATCTACGAAGAAGAAACAATTTGGCAACTCTGAATAACAAAAAGAAAAAAAAGCCATTGTTAAGTGTGGAGACTGGCATAAGAAAGGTTTAGAGAGATAGGAAAGAGCCAACTCATATGGGAAAGCCACTGAAAGGTTAAGCAAGGGAGTGGATATGATTCACATACATACTTTTAGAATACCAGTCCAGCTGCAGTGTGGCAGTTGATTGGAGTAGGACAAGGCAAGGAGAGCAGTTGCTGTAGTCCAGGCAGAGTTAATAATTGCTTAAGCTAGAATGGCAGCAGTGAGATGGAAGGAAATGGACCGACTTTATATGCCTGAGATATAGAAATGATGAATGATAAATTGCATGACAGAGTCCGGAGTAGGAAGGATGACAGATAACTCCCAGGTTTTGGTTGAGCCATTTTCTTTTTATTTATTTATTTATTTTTTTTGAGACTGAGTCTCGCTCTGTTGTCCAGGCTGGAGTGTAGTGGCACCATCTCGGCTCACTGCAGCCTCTGCCTCCCGGGTTCAAGCAATTCTCCTGCCTCAGCCTCCTGAGTAGCTGGGATTACAGGTGCATGCCACCACGCCCGGCTAGTTTTTGTATTTTTAGTAGAGATGGGGTTTCACCATATTGGTCAGGCTGGTCTCAAACTCCTGACCTCGTGATCTGCCTGCTTCAGCCTCCCAGAGTGCTGGGATTACAGGCATGAGCCACTGAGCCCAGCCTGGTTGAGCTATTTTCATGGGAGTATTCATTTACTGGAGATGGCGACCACTGGAAGAAAAGCAAATTCAAGGAAAAAGATCAAGAGTGCAGTTCAGTTTAAATGCCTGTGACCCATTCTAATAGGAGATCAAGTAGGCAGTTGTAATATACAAATCCAAAGGTGGTCTGGTCTGGACATACATTTTGGAATCACCAGCAAAATCATTTAATAATCTATTCAAATGGTCTCATATTTTTTTGTTTTTGGAATTTACCTGTCCATCCCTAGTAAATGTTACCAACAAGGACACTTGGCTCTCTAACAAGAGATTTTTTTACTTTCTGCTTTTGCATACCTTGCCCTGTTTCCACTGCACCCACTGAAATGTGGACTCCAAGTATATGATACGGATTTTTTACAGTATGTTCTCCCCCACTTTGCTTAAGCCCCAGCTATTTTGGGCCTCTTCCACTGCCTGCTTCTAGTAGTGAAGGAGAAAAGAAATAGGAAACCATGCAGTAGGCATAATTGTTTTAAGGATGAACAGAGTATTCAACCCTGGCGTAAATTAATTGGAAAATACATCTAAGTCTTTATTTCAGTTTTAAGGATTTAAATCTATTGATCTGTTAAATCTATTGATCTGATGTTTGAGTGTTTCCATTTTATTCTGAAGTCATGTTTGGTTCTTAAAAACATATTATTGACTGGCCTTTTTTTCTTGTAGCTTATATTTTCAATTTCCTGTGCTCACTGTAGGTTCATCGGGATTAGGCAGCCCTCTTGGCCGAAGTCGACATAGTAGTAGTCAGTCAGACCTGACCAGTTCCAGCAGTAGTTCATCTGGCTTGAGCTTCACTGCATGCATGTCTGACTTTTCCCTTTATGTATTTCATCCATATGGAGCAGGGAAACAAAAAACTGCTGTTTCTGGCCTTACACCTGGATCAGGAGGATTAGGTATACTTTGCATGTTTATGTCTTTTTCAGATTTACAGCATCTTTTCAAGCTTTCAAGCTTTATTTTCATAAATCTTAAGGGACATAGCCAAGATCAGATGCTTTTTATATTTTTCCTCTTTGATAATACCTATCTCATATTTACATAAGTAGACATATATAGTAAATAATTCAGGTGAATTAATTCTACAAGAATTTTTAAAATTCAGAATATTTTCTAAGCGATATACACAGCACAGTAATCTCTGGATATCAGAGATTACTTACATTATTGAAATATTTAAATGTCTTAGCAAATCACTGTCCATTTATATAACAAATTGAACAGAAGTAAAATTTTAAAGTGCATGGGTCACAATTGTTAATTTAAAAAGAGACTATAATTTAAGTCAGCCATTTAGTGAAATTAAATTTCATTGTCACTTTAAGTGCAGATAAAACACTGCAAATGCATAAAAGCTTCTTATTAGTAACTATTGTATTTAAATAAATGATGAAAACATATATTCCATGTCAATTCTAGTTTCTATTGTTGGAGGAAGGTTGTAAAAATCACCAATTATGTTTATGGGTTTGAACCTCTTAAATTGTTGTTAGGAATGCTAATGCTCATTAGATCACTCTGCTTAAATTTTTACCTCAAGTGATTTTAATTCATGGCATATTACAATGTATTACATAATTTTCACCTAACTAGACAGCTGTGTGTATATATGTATATGTAGATATGGGGGTTATGTTGTTTGTTCGTTTGTTTTAAAGGGAATGTGGATGAGGAGCCCACTTCAGTCACTGGTCGAAAAGATTCACTCAGTATAAACCTTGAGTTTGTAAAAGTGAGTTTGTCACGGATCAGGCGTTCAGGAGGTGCCTCATTTTTTGAAAGTCAGTCTGTAAGCAAGTCTGCAAGCAAAATGGATACTACGTTAATAAATATATCTGGTACTCAATTTTATAGTTTTTAAATTAAAATATTGTTTTCAAAATTAAATAATGGCCTCTGTTTTAATAGTGTTTAAATATTAAGTCACTTAATGTTAAGCTTTCAGTGATAAGTTGATATAAAGGAGAGGAATGCCCAGCCTATGGTACTGTCTCAATCCAAGTAATAAATGTTAGGAATATAATTTCTGGATAAACAGACATATCACCCAAGGGCCAAGTATGCCTAATTAAGTCAGTAAAAGTTGCTTCTTTTCTTCACTTTTTCTCCACCATGAATTGTTACAGTTTCTTTTTGTTCTTCTAATTGTAAATGCTTAAAACAGTAAAACGGGATGAGTGATGTTTAAAAATGTTTACTTGATGTCAGAAAACCTTGAATTGTGTGCATGTGTACTGCTGGTTTTATAAACAGCTATATAACTATGGGCAAATCATTTCCTTTACATTGTGATTTGAGTGTTTAAAATTAGATGCAGATAGACATTCTGAAGAATCCAGAATACTGAGTAAAAACTTTCACAATTATGAATCAAATAAATATGGTATGTTCACTTAACCCAATATTCTGAAAATATATATTAAGCCTGTGTTTTAGGGTAAACTTTTACCTGAGATTGCTAGGTGATTGAGGGGAGCAGGCATGAATAAGACAAGGTCTTATGTGTAGACAAATAAATGAGTCCAGGATAATAAATGCTATAATGGAGCTTTCTATAAAGAGAAGGAAACAATAAATTCTGTCTTGTATGAGAAATCAGAAAAGGCTTCACATAGGAAATGTTATTTGGCCCACATTTTGAAAAATGAGTAGGAATATTCTTGGAGGTAGCAACATGGTATTCAATGGCACAGAAGCATCAAAATGTATGCTTCTGGATCATACTTTGATTTGCTGTGGCTGAAGCACAGGGTATAAGTGAACACTTAATTGGTTGTACAAAGTGGATGGAGCCAGAAATAGAGAGGCTAGAGGTAAAGCTGATAAAATAGGACCTGATTGTGGAGGGACTCATATCATATGCCATGCTAAAGAATTGGGTTCTGATTATTTCGGCAGTGAGAAGCCATTAGAAGTTAAGAAATGGGGTGATGCTTCAGAATGGTGTTTTAGAAAGTGACTTGATGGTAGCCTGAAAGATAGGAAAGAAAAGATGCTTGAGGAGGCTGCTGAAGTAGACCATGCAATAGTAGATGAGGGCATGAACTGTGGCAGTAAAAAAAGGAGAAAAGGGAATGAGGAGTGGGTTCAAGAGAGATAGAAGAGAATCCATAAACTTAAGTACAAGTTGTATTAGGGGCAACAGAGGACACAAGAATGCCTCAGACTTTTAGCTTAGATGACTGAAGGAGGAGTGAAGCCATTAACTTAGAAAATAAAGAAATATCTATGGGACATTTAGGTGGAAGGTTCTGGTAGACAACTGACTTAGGGGGTATCGCTATGTAGGTATGGGCTCAGACAAAAACAGAAATTTTAGTTGTGGGAGTCATTGGCATGTAAACCCTATAGAAACTATGGTAGAAGAATAGAAGAGCACATACAACAGGAGTTGAAGAATGCTCCAGAGCAGAACTCTGGAAGAAGGCCATCAAAATGTTTTTTGTCTAAAGTTACTGCTATTAGTCTGATAGGAAAATAGTAGTCCCTGCCACGCAGCTATTTGGTTTACAATTCCGTTTGAGAAAATTTGTATACCAGCTCATCCTGATGATTCATTTTCCATAATAGAAAAAGACTGTTGTGTTAAAACTGAAAGCTGGCTATCAGACTGATCTTTAGAACTTCTCTGAGGATTTCATGATAAAGTGATAATAGAATTCCAACTTGCCATCACCTCAAAAAAGGCAAATGGTACTAACAGTGTTAGAATGTGCTGTTTTTGTAATTTGTGGAAGAATGTATCACTTACTAATCATAATATGTAACTTAAGTATAATTCAGCTGTGTAATAACATTGTCTTATACCTACCATGTGAAAACATTAAAGGTTTTAGAAATCTGTACTAACAAATGTTATTTATGTATCAGCTGTTTGTGATATAGGGTCTGCCTCCTTTAAATATGATATGCGCCGACTCAGTGAAATTCTGGCATTTCCAAGAGCATGGTACAGAAGAAGTATTGCAAGACGTCTATTCCTTGGAGACCAAACTATAAATTTGCCAAGTAAGCTTGTTATGTAATTTTAATTCTGGTTACAGTAGCAGCAAGACCTACAATTGGTAACACAAACGTGATCTTACTTGGCCGGGTGTACCATGTGATGTGTTCAGTCATTCAAGAAATGTCCATTGGGCCCCTCTAAAATGCCAACCACAAGGGATATATTAGCACTGAGGATATATTAGAGAACCAAACAGACAAAAAGTCTTGCCTTCTTTGAGATTACATTCTAGCTGAATAAATACAGTTTATTCTATAACTATCCTAACAAATTAGTAAATTTGTAAATTAGTAAATTTGTTAGTACATTTATTCTATAATGATTACTCTGTAATCCTTTTAAATATCCAAGTTAATCATGGTTAGTGAAGCATGGGAAACAGAAGATGCTGGGGACATGTTACTATCTTACCTGCATTTGTCTGCTGGATTTAGATATTGTTGTAGGTAATGAAATCAAGAGATTTTTGGAAATGAAAAGTACAGTCAGTTACATACAGAGGTAAATATGAGAAACCCTAAGTCTGAGTGTATTCCCTCACCTGTAAACTGGGACCAGAGGTCCTGTTTTGCACTTTTCATGGAGTTTAAACAAAACACTGGCATGTTCTTTGCAAACTGTAAATTGCTGTACAGCTGCTAAATAGAGAACTAGAAGGAATATGTAATGTGATTAGAAATGATGGATGGGTGAAATTATTTTATAACATAGGGATTTTACCCTGTTACTTTGGATTTTTTGTTTGTTTGTTTTCTACTAGCATCTGGCCCAGGGACACCTGATTCCATTGAAGGGGTAAGCCAACACCTTTCCCCTGAATCATCAAGAAAAGCTTACTGCAAGACCTGGGAGCAGCCAAGTCAGTCAGCCTCCTTCACCCACATGCCTCAGTCACCTAGTGTGTTCAATGAGCATATGACAAACAGCACCATGTCACCAGGGACAGTAGGACAGAGCCTAAAATCCCCAGCTTCCCTAAGATCAAGGAGTGTATCTGATTCTTCAGTTCCTCGAAGAGGTAACACTGCTGTTTTTGTTATCAGTAGCCCTACAGTGTTCTCAGGATACAATCTTAGTTACTCTCAGATTTCAGCCCTAACTATAGGAAAATCTATTCTTGAGGTTTTTATGACACGTCAAAAAAAAAAAAAAAAAAATCCCCAAACACAGTAAAAACAACAAAACAAACATCTCAAAGTATTGCCATCAAGACAGCTAGATGGCCAGTAGCTTTACAAATGGATAAGGGGAGAGGAATTAGCATATTGTTTGTGTGCTCCATATGGGCTTGGCCTTGTACTTGTACCTGATTGTATAAAAATGAATGATGTGGTTCTCGTCAAAAGATTAAAACATAATGAGCAAATGCAGGATTCAAGATATGTACTAAGTCCATAAGGACACAAAAGACAGGCACCCCAACCGGCATCTGCATTTCAGAGTGGTTTCTGCCTTTGAGTCCTGTATTTGGCAATAGCACCTTATGATTTTCTTGTTAAACAAAATCGTAGGGTGACGCATGATCTGGGCTGCTATATCCCATGCACACCAGAATTTCCTCTTATAAAATGGGGGCCATACATAATTTTATGAGCTTTCGAGAGGTAAAGCTGCCAGCACTTATAAACATTTAGTAAATGGTAACTATTATTTTAGAGGCAATAGGATAACTATTAAACATTAGATTCTAATACAAGAATATTATATTTTTACTTTTTGGATTATAGCAATAAAAATAGTTTTTGCTTTGTAACTAGCTTGGCATTTATGTGAATGAACATGTATTTGATTCTTCTATTTTTAGATTCACTTTCAAAAACATCAACTCCTTTTAACAAATCAAACAAAGCAGCAAGCCAACAAGGGACCCCATGGGAAACACTTGTCGTGTTTGCTATCAACTTGAAGCAATTAAACGTTCAAATGAATATGAGTAATGTAATGGGAAATACAACGTAAGCTATTCAGATACAAAGGAAATGTATTTAATCATTTTTGTAATTTTTTTTCTATTGTAGTAAAGATATCAGAACCTTTTTTGGATGCTAAATATTTGAAAAAGATAGTAGATAAACAATATAAAATGTTTTATCCTGAAAATGGCTTAATTCTAAGGATACTGCAATATAAAACATCATGAAATATATGTTCTATAAAAAGGGAATCAATTATAAGGAGAACAGAGTAATTTCCTAGCTAGGAGTAAAGCTTCATTATCATTGTTAATATTCAAATATTTACCAGTTTTTATATAAAGTATGTTTCATTGTCAAACCTGACCTTTTAAATAATCTGATTTAACTCCTTTTTAATTTAAATCCTGTTTTAATTCATGACACTGGAAGCTATATATCAAATAACCTTTTTTTCATTTTTTAGTTGGACAACTAGTGGTTTGAAGAGCCAGGGCCGTCTGTCAGTAGGAAGTAATCGTGATCGAGAGATCAGCATGTCTGTTGGTTTGGGAAGATCACAATTAGATTCTAAAGGAGGAGTAGTTGGAGGGACCATAGATGTCAATGCTTTGGAGATGGTTGGTATGTTGAAATTTTACAACTGATCTAACATATCCTTAAGATACATATATCAAAAAAACGCTTTTGGAAATTGATTCTCATGAGTTTTTCCCATGGACATGTCTGTGAAAATTAATTATTGTTTCTATTTTAGCTCATATTTCTGAACATCCAAATCAGCAACCCAGTCACAAAATTCAGATTACTATGGGTTCTACTGAAGCTCGTGTTGATTACATGGGCTCAAGTATCCTCATGGGCATCTTCAGTAATGCTGATCTTAAGCTTCAGGATGAATGGAAAGTAAACTTGTATAATACATTGGATTCAAGCATAACTGATAAAAGGTATTTATTAAGGATTACTTTTTGGACACTTTACATGACTGTTCTCAACATATTGTCTATCGTCTGGTGAGAAAACAGCAATTTTTCTTACAAAACTCTTATTTATTATGCAATTAATACAAATTAAAAAGCTGGGCGGGGGAAGAAAATGTTTCTTGTACTTTTTCAGTATCTTCCATAAGACATATGACAAAGATTTTGTTTTATGCTCTAGCGAGATTTTCGTCCATGGAGATTTGAAGTGGGATATTTTCCAAGTAATGATATCAAGATCAACCACACCAGATCTGATAAAAATAGGAATGAAGCTCCAGGAATTTTTCACACAACAATTTGATACCAGCAAACGAGCTCTGTCTACCTGGGGACCAGTTCCTTATCTTCCGCCAAAGACAATGACTAGCAACCTAGAAAAAAGTTCACAAGAACAATGTAAGAATTAGAAGTAAGCTTTTATATATGCTTTATCTTTCACTAAATATGTTACATTCTTAATTTAAAATAATAATAATCTGTATGCCCTACTTAGAAAATAGCCCACAGGCTCTTTATCCCACTCAGTTAGCAAAGGACCAGAATTTCTACCTGCCAATGGAATTAGAGGCCATCATTTAGGAAGACATCATTTGTTATCTCTTCCCCCTGCTGCAGTGCATCTGCATCCATACCCACTCCACACTCTTGAATAGTGTTTATGACAATATCATGTTCTGGTTTAGAATGTCTATGGAGTCAGAATATCTGAATTTGGATTTATTAGGTGAGTGGTATTAAGCAGGTCATTATTTTCACTTAGTAATTGAATTGGCAAATATTAAGCTACAACCATGTGCTTAGGCACTATTCTAGGCACAGGAGATATAGTGGTGGACAGAATCACTACCCTCATGAAGCTTAGATTCTAATGGGAGAGAAAGACCATAGTAAATTTACTAACTAAATATATAAGATAATTTCAGTAAGAGAGATGTACTAAGCAAAAGAACAAAACGGGAAGAATATAGAGAATGATTAAATGTGAGGATAGCTATTTTAGAAAGGGTGATCATTTAGGCCTTTTCTGAAGTGACATTTTAGTGGAAATGTGAATGAAAGAACAAGGCTAAGATGTGGGAGAAGAGAGTTCCAGGCATAGGGGGATATTGAGTCCAAAGTTCCCCTAGTAGAAACAAACTTGGCTTGAGGATCATTAAGGTTGCCACTGTGGCTGGAACAGAAATGAGCAAGGACGAAAATGCCGGACATGAATTCACAGAGGTATACTACATATAAGATTTTTAATATGATGGTTAGCTATCAGAGAGTTTTAAACAGATTTGATATCTGATTTACCTTTTCAAAAAATACTCCCTTTTAAAGCTCACTCTGGCTACTGTGTGAAGAACAGACTGTAGGCAGTTAAGAATGGAAGGAAACCATTGCAATAATTACCATTACCATTGTTAAGTACATAGTTACATCATTATCGTAAGGAAGCCATTGCAAGAGTCCAGGCAAGAAGTGGTGGCTTTCACTAGGATGATAGAGATATAAGTGGTGAGAAGCAGTCGGAATGAGGATAGCTTTTTAATAACTTTATTATCACAGAAGTAATACGTGTACATTGAAAAAAACGAGAAAACACAAGAGAAGCAAAAAATAAAACCATCACATTCCACTCAGAAATCACTGTGAACACCTTAGAGCATATACCTCCAGATATTTTTCTGTGTATCTGTATATATGCGTACATTTTAAGAAAATATCAAAATTCATACCATTTTGTAGGTCAACAATCTCCAACTTTCCATTTTGCTAATTATCTCCTTTAGCTTTCAAAACATTCAAATTTCCATGATTGATCTAAAAATGTCCTCTATAATGGTTTTGTCCAAACCAGTTTATCCAATCCAAGATCACAGGTTAAATATGGTTATGTTCCTTTGCCTTCTTTTAATTTAGCACAGTTCATTTTTTATATGAACTGACTTGTTTAAGAGATGTAGCCAACTGTCCTAAAGAATTCCCTACCTTCTAGATCTTTTTCAGTTACTTCCTTGTGGTGTCATTTATGTTTTTCTCTAGTCCATGTATTTCCTTTAAACTGGAATTTATATTAGGCATATAAAAATTGGGGGATGTTCTGCAAAATGCTTGGCCTGGATTCTTCAAAAAAACTCCTTGTCACAAAAACAAACGTAAAGGCTTAGGGAATTGTTTAAAGGAAAACATACTAGCTGAATACAATTCATGATCTTTGGTTGGATTATGGGTGAGAGGTACGGAAAACAGCCAAAAGGAACATTGTTGGAATAAATGGAAAATATACCTTGTATGTTTGATTAGTGCTTCTCAAACTTTAACATGCATCTGAAACCCCTGGAGATGTTATTAAAATATAGATTTTGATATAGTAGGTACAGGTGGACTTAAGAGTCGGCATTTCTCACAAGCTCCCAGGGAATGTTGATTCTGCTGGCCCTCTGACCTTTGAGTAGCAAAGGAATATGAGTTTAAAAGCAGTACTTAAAATAAGGGGGTCTCCATCTGATTTCTAGGTCTTCCAGTTACTGGTTCACTTAACCTCTTTGTTCTTCTGCTTCTTCACTTGAAATCAGTCAAGATGAAATATCTAGTTTACAAAGTTATAAAGAGAATTACATAAAATTTCATGCAAGTACTTTGTAACTCATTAATCATTACAGACATATTAGGTTTTGGTTTTTCTTTTCTTTTCTTTTTTTTTTAGAGACAGGTTCTCACTGTCATCCAAGCTGGAGTGCAGTGGCATGATCTCAGCTCACTACAACCTCCACCTCCTGGGTTCAAGCAATTCTCTTGCCTTAGCCTCCCAAGTAGCTGGGACTACAGGCGTGCTCCACCGCACCCAGCTAATTTTGGTATTTTTAGTAGAGACAGGGTTTCACCACATTGGCCAGGCTGGTCTCGAACTCCTGACCTCAAGTGATCCACCTACTACGGTTTCCAAAAGTGCTGGGATTACAGGCGTGAGCCACTGCACCCAGCCGCAGACATATTAGTTTTAATTATTTTTAGCAAGTTACTACTTTCCTTAGCTATATCCATCCTCATGCAGCGTCTTTTCCTAGAATGTCTCTTTATTAGCTATTGCTTAATGTTAAACAGGCACTGGACACTGTTTTCATCCCTTACCTGCGACTGTAGAAAGTAGCCACTTGCTGCCTCACTCTACCCTATTCAAGGGTACTCATTAGGCACTTCAGGATATTGTTTTTTTGGTTTTCTTGCAGTACTTGATGCAGCACATCATCGACACTGGCCTGGAGTATTGAAGGTGGTATCAGGATGCCACATATCCTTATTTCAGATTCCATTACCAGAAGATGGAATGCAATTTGGAGGATCAATGAGCTTACATGGAAATCATATGACACTGGCATGTTTTCATGGTCCAAATTTCCGTTCAAAATCTTGGGCCCTTTTTCATTTAGAAGAACCAAATATTGCTTTTTGGACTGAAGCTCAGAAAATCTGGGAAGATGGTAAACTGACACATTTCCAGCTTTTACTTTCTCCTATCTTCTGTTATGACTATAAACAACAATTATATTTCTGAAGTCCATCTCTTGTTTGTTATCATGTATCTGACATGTTAAGGAGTTCACTGCCAATGAGTCAATATTTATAATGTCTGGAACATGTTAATTTCTGAACTTGCCATCTTACTCCATGTTTCTTACTTAGGCAATTGAAGTTGCTGCTGCTGTGGCTAAACATAGTCATGGTAATAGTTACTGTAATCTTTCTTATAAAAACATGAAGTGAAGGCAACATAGTGGTAGTGTGAGGAAATTATTTGCCAATCAAGACTATATTATAAAATATATAGGCAGGGCTGTGCTTTTATCTCTACAGTGATAAACCTATTTCCTTTGAGCTTTACTTTTCTACTTGGTGGTTTCTACATTATGAGGGGAAAAAAATGTTTGATGTTTGATGCTCTCTTCATCTTACTAGGGACAAATCCAATTACTACTAATCAAATAATTATTTGTGAATTATTTGGTTTTTATCCTCATTTATTATTCATTTTTATAGCCTTCCTATATATGACAACTGAATTTATAGCTCTGAGGCCACAATTATCATCTTGAATCTAAATATGGTTTATTACTTTAAAAAAGTATTTTTATTTTGTTGTAGGCTCCAGTGATCATTCTACATATATTGTACAAACACTAGATTTTCACCTGGGTCATAATACTATGGTTACCAAACCATGTGGTGCTTTGGAAAGTCCTATGGCAACAATAACCAAGATAACAAGGCGTCGCCATGAAAATCCACCCCATGGAGTAGCAAGTGTGAAAGAATGGTTCAATTATGTTACAGCTACAAGGAATGAAGGTTAAAATTTTGAGTCTTTGGAGAGATTTTGTTTTTTCCATTTTGGATTCTGTTGACTGTGTTTAGAATTTAAATGGAGATGGTGTTTTCATTTCCTTAAACAATTTTCATTTTAATCTTGCTGGCTGACACAAGTAATAATTATTCAATACCACCCTGGTAATGTGGCATCTCATGGACTCAAATTATTTTAGATGTAACTGAAAACATTCTAAATAAAATTGGCTTTAAATAAAATTAAGTTTATTACATTGAGAAATATTTTAGGAAATATTTAGGAATGATTCTGGAAAAATATTTTTCTAGTAATGCTAAAAAATGGAGGTTTGGGGAGGTTGTTATACAACTAAATAATGGAATACCACAAACTTAAAGTTCGAATAGCTAGAACAAAATGAAACCAAATATTATTATTCTGTCAAGTTGTAAGTTTAAAAGAAAGTGCTTTTGATGTTTTTTTTTTTTTCATTTGATTAGATACAACAGTCTTGTGATAGTGTGGTCATGATAACTTATTTTGTGGTGCTTTTGGGATTTGGGTTTATAGTATTGCTTTTACCAATTATCTCTGTGTATTGGAAAGCTGACTAGATTGACAGGTGTTGAGACTTTTCAATGTTTTACATAAAAATGACCTTTTTTCTTTCTTTTTTTTTTTTTTTTTGAGACAGAGTCTTGCTCTGTTACCCAGACTGAAGTACAGTGGCACGATCTTGGCTCACTGCAACCTCCATTTCGTGGGTTCAAGCAATTCTCCTGCCTCAGCCTCCTGAGTAGCTGGGATTACAGGCGTGCGCCACCACGCCCGGCTAATTTTTGTATTTTTAGTAGAGAGAGGGTTTCACCATGTTGGTCAGGCTAGTCTCGAACCCCTGACCTCGTGATACACCCGCCTCAGCCTCCCAAAGTGCTGAGATTACAGACATGAGCCACCACGCCCAGTCAAATATGACCTTTTTTCAAAATGGAAAAGATGACGATTAGGCCCCATGAGAACAGTTACCATGGAATAGGCCATCTCATGGATTGAATAGAGACTGTTAAAAATGTTCCTAGAACAAAGGAGAATAAGAAAGTGAATCAGAAGATTATGCCTGTATTGACTATTTTACCTTCCAAACAGGGATTTGGGGGAAGGGGGATCTTTATGGCTGGAGTGTTCTAAAGTGTCTATTAGCATAATGAACTGCTGTCTGAAGAAAAATACTAATTATTATAATTCTAAGATCTATAAAAGATCTTTATAAAACTAAGATCTATAGTTTAATCATAGCACATATGTTGGGGAAAATCAGTACTTCTACCTGATTTCAAGACCAGGATCCCATTTAATCTCAGATTCTTTAAGAGTGAAGTGTTCAATCTATGGAGCCCTTTGGGCTTAGTGAAATTCCACCTTCAGACATGAATTCAATTGAGAATAATATTCATTTTAAAACCCCAGAAACCAAAGCTAGAATGTATTGGGTTTATACAAATCCTATTATAAAGCTTTGGTCTTGACAACAGTGAGATACTGATACAGATATACTACATATATCTATATACATACATATGTATAGATACACATGTGTATATATATAGATATAAGTATGTGTCTATGTATATATCTGTATACACAGATATATATAGTATGTCTATATCTATATATAATGTGGTTCTTTCCAACTTTTGAAGTAATAGTTCTGTATATTATAGTTGTCTTGAAAGCTATATAGGCTTGTCAATGCCTATTTTAATTTGACTCTCTATCATTATGCATGTAGAGCTAAATCTACTTCGTAATGTTGATGCTAACAACACCGAGAATAGCACTACTGTGAAGAATTCTAGTTTGTTGAGTGGATTCAGAGGAGGTTCTAGCTACAACCATGAAACAGAGACTATCTTTGCATTACCAAGGATGCAGCTTGACTTTAAATCCATTCATGTTCAAGAACCACAGGAGCCTTCATTACAGGGTATGTAGAAAAACAATTTAAAGTTAATAAGAAAATACTAAAGGCACTTCAAACTACTGCTGTCTTCCCATGGACTTTTTGTAATATTAATATCTAATGAAATTGATTTTCTAGGCAAAATTGATTTATTTTCTTATCAGCTATATGACCTCTGGAAAATTATTTAACCAACTTATACCTCTCTCTCCTCAGTAAAATGAAGAAGAATAATTGGACTTTATTTATAGGACTATTATGAGGAATAAATGGCATATATAGGTTGAGCGTCCCAATCCAAAAATCTGAAATGCCCTAAAATCCAAAATATTTTGAACACTCACATGACACTCACAGGAAATGCTCATTGGAGGATTTCAGATTTTGGATTGGGGTTCTAAAACCACTAAGTATAATGCAAATATTCCAGAATCCAAAATTTGAAAGACATCTGATCCCAAGCATAATTGGATAAGGGATACTCAATCTGTACTAGGAAAGTGCTTAACAAACTATCATCATCCTATAAATCACATACAGATATTACTCATTTCTTTACAGTTGCATTTCATGTGGATACATTTACATAGACCTATATAAATCCTTATTAATGGGAAGATGACTCATTTTATTAAATCTTTTACCATATTATTGCAGATGCCAGCCTGAAGCCAAAAGTAGAATGTAGTGTGGTGACAGAGTTCACTGACCACATTTGTGTGACTATGGATGCTGAGCTCATCATGTTTCTTCATGATTTAGTGTCAGCTTATCTTAAAGAAAAAGAAAAAGGTGGGTGGAATACTCTTTTTCTTTTAGGCTGCAGGAATGGCGGCAGTCAATGCCATTTACATGAATTGTTATGGTCTAATGAGAAAATGAGTGGAATATATCTCCTTCTGTGAGTTGAAGATATCAGTAAATAGTGTTAGTAAGACTATCACAGACTTTCTGAGTACTTGCTATATATACAGCACCAATGGTGTTTTATACTTTACAAAGTGTTTCTGTATATATTATCTTATGTACATTTTCAGTTAGATCTTTCTTACAGGAGATTCTTGAAAAATAGGAAAATGTGACAAAATACTGCAAATCAAAGTGAAATGACTAAAGAAACAACTACATAATAAAGAAGCATGAGTTATTTACCTAATGGTGAAAACTGAATTGAGAAAGCTGATAAATGTTTGGAATGCAGAAAACATTTTCTTTTTAATACATAAATTATTTAAATCTCAGTGGTGGTATTTGGGTTCATGAGCTTGCTAACATTGGTTTACACACTGGTAGCTTAATGTTTACCCATTAAGAAATGTATGGTGACTGGGGGCGGTGGCTCACGTCTGTAATACCAGCACTTTAGGATGCCGAGGAGGATGAACTGCTTGAGCCCAGGGCTTTGAGACCAGCCTAGGCAACAAAGTGAGACCCCATTTCTACAAAAGATACAAAAATTAGCCAGGTGTGGTGGCACACACCTGTAGTCCCCAGCTACTCGGGAGGCTGTGAGGTGGGAGGATCGCTTGAGCCTGGGAGTTCAAGACTACAGTGAGCTGTGAGCCATAATCGCACCACCACACTCCAGCCTGGGTGATAGAGTGAGATCCTGTCTCAAAAAAAAAAAAAAAAAAAAAGCATGGCAGCCCTAATATCTGGAATTAGCTAATATATTATAGTACTCTGTAACTGTTTAAAAGAATGAGGTAGTTTGAAATGTAATGATTTGGAATGCTTACAAAATATATGGCCATTTATTCATTCAATAAATGTTTATTGTACCGTTATAAATATACAATGGTAAAATCACATATGTGCTTCCTAATAAATAGCTTGGAATAAATGTAATTTGTTCAAGTCACACTCTAGTACTGTTTCATTTTCTTCATGAGGAAAAAATATAAAATTTGTCTTGAATTTTAAAAATAAAGATTATCAAACGACCATGTTGAAAGAGTACAAAGGTAGCATAGCATACACTGAAATGCTCTTTTATTAATATTCAATTGAGATGTGCCCAAAATTCAGTGAGAGAGTAAAATCAGTAATGATGGCTGGGAGAAATCTATATGACCTCAGTAGAAACTTCAAGTAAAATGACAGAAACTGTATAACAGGCAATCTTATATATTATATATAAGTAGATAAAATCTTCACATACAGCCCCAACAGATTCCAGTCACTGGTAATCCTTTTCGTTTTTGTGCCTTAATATTTAAACTTAATGTAGAAAAAAACAGATTCAAGATAAACATGTGAAGTTCAGAACTATTTTCTAGTCTACCTATATTTGAAAACCTGACAGATTTGTTTCTCTTGGGTATGATGTGAAACATCTGTCATTTTATGAAATAGTGTGTTGGTCTTGGTCTGCCACAAACTATGTGTATTTCTAAAAAACGACAACAAAAAGACCGTTTTAATATAAACTGTTATAAAACATTTCAACGGGAAAAGGGGGTGGATTTACAATAACAAAATATATCTGTGAGGATTTCAATTATAAATAAGTTATTACGAACAACAAGCACTTCGTTTTGGCCAAAATACTCAAACATACCTGAGAAAATTCTTAATAGCATGTCAGACTATACCACAATCAACATATTTAGAGAACATCAAAATAAATTGTAGCACTGTAACCACCACCAGTAATAAACAAAAACCCAGCAACTGAGCAGGCCTTAACTGAACAGGGTATCTGTGTTCTTATGTAGTGGGTTACTACGGCTTCATTTTGAGGCTCATTCCCAATCAAGTTATAACCAGAGCTATATAACACATATTACCTAATTAATCAATTATTTTACATCCAGTTTGTGTATTGAAACTAATGCCCTAAGAGGAAAGCTGTATTCATTAAATAAGATCATATGAAAGTATTAATGGCAAAAACTGCAATTACTTTTGCACCACCCTAATACCTATGTCTCAGATTATACTTTATATATAATTATTATAGCCAATTAAAAGACTTGTCTTTATAAAGAGTGAAAAGCCTGCTTACATAAAAACCTCTTTAGTACCACTGTTCAAATATATATACAACTAGCCATTAGCATACAAAAACCATTGAATTACACAGCTTAAATTAATGAATGGTATGGTGTGTGAATTATATCTCAAAGCTGTTAAAAAAAAAAAAAAAAAACTACTACAGCCATTCTTTAGGAAACCTACAACTATCAATTTCAGTGCCATAGGCTTGCTATCAAGTCAATGATCTCAGCATTTTTTATCATTAATGTTGACACTGTTAATCTCCAAGAAATATCAATAATTGGTACTTATGGCTTATTTTAAAATATTATTTTTAAGAAATGCAATTAAATGAGGCTTTGGCCAGGTCATAGATAAAATGAGAAATGAAACCAATTCTTCTGTTCTCATTCTTATGGTGATTTAACATAAATGTATCATACTAATCTAAATTTTCCTTATAGCCATCTTTCCACCTCGGATTTTATCTGCTCGACCAGGACAGAAAAGTCCAATTATTATACATGACGACAATTCCTCTGATAAAGATAGAGAAGATAGCATCACTTATACTACTGTGGACTGGAGAGATTTTATGTGCAATACATGGCATCTAGAACCTACTCTTAGGTAAGTAATGAGTATATACATTTTACCCATATGCTAAGGGATTACTATGAGAAAAAAGTTATGAATAATGTATGTTACATATGATTATCAAAAAATATATTCAGAAGTTAGTCTCCTGTAATGTCTATAGCTTCTGTGTGCTGTCTTTGCTGCTTCTTTCTGTTTGTGTTTCTAGGTAAGACGAATGAAGTACAAATGTTGAGAATAGCTCAGCACTGATGAGCTGTCCAATGGGTGACATTACTAAAATATGAGAATAATTATCCTTCCACTGTTGCCATGAGTTTTTCACCTTCTCACCAAGATGTTATTTTCAGGGTTTGAGGTAGCTACTGTAAACTGTTTTGTTACTTTGTGTGGCAAGATGCAGCAGAAGTCATATTTAATTGTGAAGGAACTATTTTAATTTCTCGCTGGATATATGTCATAACACTGTAATAAAACGTGCAGCATCACAGTGCCTCTGTTTGTTTGCATACTAGGCATTATAAAACCATGCCTAATATCTCAAATTTAACACTATCAGATTAAGGTTCCCTTACTGAGTCATGGTCTACTACAATTATCCCAATTAAATCACTATCCCAAAATTTCAAAAGTATTTTTTAGTTTCAGTTATATTTATGATAGTTTATATAACTAGTGGTACTTGCTTTGTGTGTCCTTGTTTGTGATTAACACTAACAGCCTTCGTGTTTTTTTTCCTTTTATCTCATCTGCTTTGTTAATCCTGTTGTTAACTGTTTGAATCCTGCAATAACAGTATTTTTAAAAATCCATTACATCCCAGCACAACATTCTGCAAAATGATTGATATACATTTTATTTAGATAAGGTTTTTATTCAGACATATTTATGTCACAAAATAATTCCAAAATAAAATCTCCATTATGCAGTGAGGACTCTTGTATAGGCAGAAAATAGTGACTTTGTGTGTTAATAAATAATTGGCATACAGTAAAATTTGTTATAACTAAATAAGCAAAACACTTTGGTACAAATAGTGCATATGCCCATGAGAAATATTAACTGTTAAAATACTGCAGAGGTCCTAATGCAGAAAACTATTTGTAAAATCTGTTTTGTATTTGCAAATTTAAATAATAATATATTTAAATTGAATACAAAATTAATTTAGTTTCAAGTGAGCATAAAAATAGTTACCGTATTCCTTTTTTTAGCAAACTATCAAGAGTAACTAGTTAAGTAATGTGGTAAGTTTAGTATAGTGGTAGAGAGCGTGGTTTAAGAGCTCTGGCTGTAAGCCCAGCTCTTTTGCATAGTAGCTGACTGAGCAAGGCCAAAAGACCTAACCCCTCTGTTCTCTCTGCCTCAGTTGACTCATGAAAAATTTGGAAAATGGTATTATCCACCTTGTAGGATCGTTACACTGCTTAAATGAGTTAATGCAAAATGCTTATAACTATTTGAGTTTGAGGAGATCAATGCCTAACCACCCCCAACCCTCACCCTGAGTTCAGAACCAACTGAAATAGTGGGAAAGATTAATATGGATAAAGCTGATAACAAAAAATGTGGCTTAGATATACAGAAACAATAGCTTTCTACAAAGTTTGGGTTTGGTCCTACCTGCAGGGCATCGATACAGAACTTAACTTCAGGGAAGGGCAGGATGGGGGTTGCTGGAGTTGTACAATCAGCAGCTCTATGTATGTACTCAGCCACAGACAACACAGAATACTCTAGGGCTAACCTGTTTAAGGGCATCCTCCTGAAAAATCTGTGGTATGAAGAAACAGACTAAAATGAAGGGCTCCCAAGAGGGAGGAGGGTACTGAACTGTTACTTCCTCTGTTAACTTTGCCTGTTGGATAAATCATCAATACAGGGGCAGAAGGTGGCCAGAAGTGGTTCAGTAATAGCTGTTTCTCCACGTATAACGAAATAGCAAGAATAGGGAAAAAATGGTTCTCCCTTCAAATATGTTTAGCACATAGCACTCAGTAAATTTTAGCCTTTTTCTCCCATGATGCCACATGCTTATGAAATCTACTAAAATTAACCAGACGTCCTTTTATATGTTTAAGATAACTGTATAACAGGCCTAAAATAAATTATTCAGGATGAAATACAGTAAACACTATTGCTGTGTTTAGGTTGTTAAAGATACTTATAATCATACATATATTATTTTTTGAATGCTATTATTATGGTGAATCCAGGAATTATGGGCTCATTTATACAAATGTACCTACTGAAAATACTTTGTCTTGAGTATATTATAGAGGCTTAGTGATGTTCTTTTCCTACCATTAGAACCATGCTCTAGGGCACTATACTCCTTAATAATAACTGTAATTTTTATTTTAGATTAATTTCTTGGACTGGAAGAAAGATTGATCCAGTAGGTGTTGATTATATTCTTCAAAAATTGGGCTTTCATCATGCTAGGACTACTATTCCTAAATGGCTTCAAAGAGGAGTCATGGATCCACTGGACAAGGTTCTGTCAGTTCTTATCAAAAAGCTCGGTACTGCACTACAGGATGAAAAGGAAAAGAAAGGCAAAGACAAAGAAGAACACTAAAAAAGTAATTTGATCTGTGAACAAATTATGATTGTGTCCGTTAAGTTTTATTACACTGGAGTTTTTTTTAGTATAATAATTTTAAATATAACTTTAAAATAATTCTAAATTTGTGGCTATTATAATTAAAAGTTTGTAAGTTAACCTGTTTATTCTAGTTCCATCATTCTGTGTACAGTGAAGTATTGCATGATAATGTAAATTTTGTGAAAAACTAGATTAAAATATATAACTGCTTGTTATGGTTTATAATTATATAATGTGCAATACAATTCCTGCATCTTTAAAATGTCTGCAGAATAACTGTGAATTTTTTTGTTATTGGATTGGCCGTAACTTTTAGAAAAAAATCTTGTTGATAATGTGATTTTGGGGAGGTCATTAATTGCTTTTTCTTTTTTAAATGTAGACTTGTATAAATACCTGTTTGTATATAGCTTGAGTAATTGTGATATGATTGTATACCACTAAAATATTGTTAACTATTGTAATAAAGTCACAATAATGGTTTAAGTCTGTAGTAGTTTTTCAATCTTTTTCTCCTTTTGATAATTAATAGATGCCCATCCTGTGTCACAGCTGATCAGATGCTTTCATAGAAGATGATTTATACCTATATTAAGTTGGGCCATGGGTTCTACCTCTGTGGATTCAATGAACTGCAGATCGAAAATATTCAGGAAAAAAAAAAAATTCTACCCAAGTTCCAAAAAGCAAAACTTGTATTTACCAAGTACATTAAGTCCACATGAATGAAGTGATGTCTAGGCATTTTATTAGATACTGTAAATAATCTACAGATGATTTTTAAAGAGTATCCAGGAGAATGTGCGTAGGTTATATTCAAATATTACACAATTTTATATGAGGAACTTCAGCATCTACAGATATTCTGGAACCAATCCCCCAAGAACACGGGAAGATGACTATGTTTATTAAAAATTAGGTCAAGAAGGATGCAATTAGGGACAGGCACACACGAGGTATATTAATAATACCTAAGAGAAATATTAGGTATTGTTCTTTCTTAAGCTAATGATAAATTCACAGCAAGTAATTTTTTTCCTTACATGTTTGTATGTATTTTTTGTGTGTATGAAGTTATATATAATGTATGTTATATATTATACATATGTGTATTATGTACACACGTTAAGTATAAAAAATTTAAAATAGCAAGACCTAAAATAATACTCAAAGGTGGCTATAATTACCTTAGGTTGGAAATCTAGCCAAGTCAGTATGGCCAGTTTAAAGATTGGGTAAACAGTAGAACTGAAGAGCTAGAGTTAGAAAACACCTAAAGAAAGCCTCTGGTGCAGACTCTTGCATTTAGGTAGATAAGATAGTTTTATCTCTAACAGATTAAACAACAAAAAACTCCAGAAGAGCTGAGGTACTTAGCCAAGGGTATAGATCTAGTAAATGTTAGTAGGGGAATTAAGATTTGCTGTCTAATGTCACACAGCAACTTAGTCACACAACCAAAACCCTAGTGTTAACAGTCCTAATTTTGTATTCCTTCTGCTAGGCCATCATAGCTGTCATCTGTCTGATCTCTGAATCCCACCCCCAAATCTCTTACCATTGGTGCCTATAAAATAACAAGTATAAACTTACCCTATTTCTGACACTAACTGTAATAATGTTATAAAAAGCAAAAGGACAAATCTGTAACTAGTTAAAATTTCTATGACTGTTGGACAAAGCTATGAGAAAACTAGCACATCTGTGCACTACTGATGAGAATGTAAATTGGTACAACTCCCATGAAGGACAATTAAGTAACAGCTATCAAAATAACAAAGGCATATAATTTTTACTGTACATACAGTACTTCCCTGTGTCAAATAATTATACAAGCATGTATATTTGCAGTATTCTGCAACAGTGCAGTATTGTGGAAGTATGCTGCAGTAATGTTGCAGTATTCCTTGTAATAAATGGTTGGAAACAATTCAAATGTTCATCAGTGTAAGACAGGTTAATTAAAAGTGACATCCATTCAGCAGCATAGTACGCAACCATGAAAAAGGGAAAAAAGATGATCTCTAAGATTTATTCCTAAATTAAAAAACGTGGTCAGCCGCTTAGATTACAAAGCCTCCAAGTGGTCTACTATAGTTATTTTTTGAGTATCATGTACCTTGTTCTATTCCAGTAAATCACATGGTGCATCCAGATGAGTTGTAAAATTTCAATAACATGTAAAAAAAAATTTATATAAAGGATTTTCTTTCCTATCTGCAAATATTGTACTTCTAGGCTTACTAGAGATCTGTGATTTGCAAACTGTCTATAGTGAAGAACGCTTTTTTAAAAAAAGTTGAACATAATATAAATCAAAAATCTTGTAAAATATAGTAACAATTTATTCAAAATGAAAAAATTAAAATACACAAAATAAAGCTCAAATTTTTAATTATTAGGTTTGATTTACTAGATTCAAATGTTCCATCAATTGCTCTAAGAATTTCTAGGAGATTTCTGGCAACATAGCCCAATAGGTACAGCTCCAGTCTGCAGCTCCCAGCGAGACTGATGCAGAAGAAGGTGATTTCTGCATTTCTAACTGAGGTACCTGGTTCATCTCATTGGGAATGGTTGGACAGTGGGTGCAGCCCACAGAGGGCAAGCTGAATCAGGGTGGGGCGTCGCCTCACCCGGGAAGCGCAAGGGGTAAGGGGATTTCCCATTCCTAGCCAAGGGAAGCTGCAAGTGACTGTAATTGGAGGAATGGTACACTCCTGCCCAAATACTGCGCTTTTCCCACAGTCCGCAACCGGCAGACCAGGAGATTCCCTCTGGTGCCTGGCTTGGTGAGTCCCATGCCCACAGAGGCCAGCAAGCTAAGATTCATTGGCTTGAAATTCTCACTGCTAGCATAGCAGTCTGAGATTGACCTGGGATGCTAGAGCCTGGTGGGGGGAGGGGCGTCTGCCATTGCTGAGGCTTGAGTAGGCAGTTTTATGCTGACAGTGTAAACGAAGCTCCGGGAAGTATGAACTGGGCAGAGCCCACTGCAGCTCAGCCAGGCTGCCTCTCCAGATTCCACCTCTGTGGGCAGGGCATCTCTGAACAAAAGGCAGCAGCCCCAGCCAGGGACTTACAGATAAATCCCCCATCTCCCTGGGACAGAGCACTCGGGGAAGGGACAGCTGTGGGCACACCTTCAACAGACTTTAAATGTCCCTGCCTGACAGCTCTGAAGAGAGTAGTAGTTCTCCCAGCACAGTGTTCGAGCTCTGATAATGGAAAGACTGCCTCCTCAAGTGGGTCCCTGACCCCCATGTAGCCTGACTGGGAGACACCTCATACAGGAGAGCTCTGGCTGGCATCTGGTGGGTGCCCCTCTGGGACAGACGTTCTAGAGGAAGGATCAGGCAGCAATATGTGCTGTTCTGCAGCCTCCGCTGGTGATACACAGGCAAACAGGGTCTGGGTGGACCTCCAGCAAACTCTAACAGACCTGCAGCTGAGAGGCCTGACTGTTAGAAGGAAAACTAACAAACAAGAAGGACGTCCACACCAAAACCCCATCCATAAGTCAACATCAAAGACCAAAGGTAGATAAAACCACAAAGATGGGGAGAAACCAGCACAGAAAGGCTGAAAATTCCAAAAACCAGAATGCCTCTTCTCCTCCAAAGGATCACAACTCCTCACCAGCAAGGGAACAAAACTGGACAGAGAACAAGTTTGACAAATTGACAGAAGTAGGCTTCAGAAGGTGGGTAATAACAAACGCCTCCGAGCTAAAGGAACATGTTCTAACCCAATGCAAGGAAGCTAAGAACCTTGAAGAAAGGTTAGATGAATTGCTAACTTATAATAGAATAACCAGTGTAGAGAAGAACATAAATGACCTGATGGAGCTGAGAAACACAGCACGAGAACTTCGTGAAGCATATACAAGTTTCAAAAGCTGAATTGGTCAAGCGGAAGCAAGAATACCAGTGACTGAATATCAAATTAATGAAATAAAGAGAGAAGACAAGATTAGAGAAGAAAGAGTGAAAAGAAATGAACAAAGCCTCCAAGAAATACAGGACTATGTGAATAGACCAAAACTACATTTGATTGATATACCTAAAAGTGATGGGGAGAATGGAACCAAGTTGGAAAACACTCTGCAGGATATTATCCAGAACTTCCCCAACCTAACAGAGCAGGCCAACATTCAAATTCAGGAAATACAGAGAACACCACAAAGGTATTCCTTGAGAAGAGCAACCCCAAGACACATAATCATCAGTTTCACCAAGGTTGAAATGAAGGAAAAAATGTTAAGGGCAGCCAGAGAGAAATACTGGGTTACCCACAAAGGGAAGCCCATCAGACTAACAGCGGATCTCTCAGCAGAAACCCTACAAGCCAGAAGAGAGTGGGGGCCAATATTCAACATTCTTAAAGAAAAGAATTTTCAATCCAGAATTTCATATCCAGCCAAACCAAGCTTTATAAGTGAAGGAGAAATAAAATCCTTTACAGACAAGCAAATGCTGAGAAATTTTGCCCCCAACAGGCTTGCCTTGCAAGGGCTCCTGAAGGAAGCACTAAACATGGAAAGGAAAAACCAGTACCGGCCACTGCAAAAACATACCAAATTGTAAAGGCCATCAATGCTATGAAGAAACTGCATCAACTAATGGGCAAAATAACCAGCTAACATCATAATGACAGGATCAAATTCACACATAACAATATTAACCTTAAATGTAAATGGGCTAAATGCCCCAATTGAAAGACAGAGACTGGGAAATTGGATAAAGAGTCAAGACCCACTGGTGTGCTATATTCAGGAGACCCATCTCACGTGCAGAGACACACATAGGCTCAAAATAAAGGGATGGAGAAAGATCTACCGAGCAAATGGAAAACAAAAAAAGAGCAGAGGTTGCAATCCTAGTCTCTGATAAAACAGACTTTAAACCAACAAAGATCAGAAAAGACAAAGAAGGGCATTACATAATGGTAAAGGGATCAATGCAACAAGAAGAGCTAACTATCCTAAATATATATGCACCCAATACAGGAGCACCCACATTCATAAAGCAAGTTCTTAAAGACCTCCAAAGAGACTTAGAGTCCCACACAATAATAGTGGGAGACTTTAACACACCACTGTCAATATTAGACAGATCAACGAGACAGAAAGTTAACGAGGATATCCAGGACTTGAATTCAGCTCTGGACCAAGCTGACCTAATAGACATCTACAGAACTCTAAACCCCAAATCAACAGAATATACATTCTTCTCAGCACTGCATCACACTTACTCTAAAATTGACCACATAATTCGAAGTAAAACATTCCTCAGCAAATGTAAAAAAGCAGAAATCACAATAAACTGTCTCTCAGACTACAGTGCAATCAAATTAGAACTCAGGACTATGAAGCCCACTCAAAACTGCACAACCACATGGAAACTGAATAACCTGCTCCTGAATGCCTACTGGGTACATAACGAAATGAAGGCAGAAATAAAGATGTTCTTTGAAACCAATGAGAACTAAGACACAACATTCAGGAATCTGTGGGACACATTTAAAGCAGTGTTTAGAGGGAAATTCATAGCCCTAAATGCCCACAAGAGAAAGCAGGCAAGATAAAAAAATCGACACCCTAACACCACAATTAAAAGAACTAAAGAAGCAAGAGCAAACAAATTCAAAAGCTAGCAGAAGACAAGAAATAACTAAGATCAGAGCAGAACTGAAGGAGATAGAGAAACAAAAAACCCTTCAAAAAAATCAATGAATCCAGGAGCTGGTTTTTTGAAAAGATCAACAAAATGGATAGACTGCTAGCCAGGCTAATAAAGAAGAAAAGAGAGAAGAATCAAATAGATGCAATATAAAAAAAGATAAAGGGGATATCACCAATGATCCCACAGAAATACAAACTACCATCAGAAAATACTATGAACACTTCTATGCAAATAAACTAGAAAATCTAGAAGAAATGGATAAATTCCTGGACACATACACCCTCCCAAGACTAAACCAGGAAGAAGCTGAATCTCTGACTAGACCAATAACAGGTTCTGAAATTGAGGCAATAATTAATAGCCTACCAACAAGTCCAGGACCAGAAGGATTCACAGCCGAATTCTACCAGAGGTACAAAGAGGAGCTGGTACCATTCCTTCTGAAACTATTCCAATGAATAGAAAAAGAAGGAATCCTCCCTAACTGATTTTTTGAGGCCAGCATCATCCTGATACCAAAACCAGGAAGAGACATAACAAAAAAAGAAAATTTTAAGCCAATATCCCTGATGAACATTGATGTGAAAATCCTCAATAAAATACTGGCAAACCAAATACAGCAGCACGTCAAAAAGCTTATCCACCACAATCAAGCTGGCTTCATCCTGGGATGCAATGCTGGTTCAACATACGCAAATCAATAAACGTAATCCATCGCATAAACGGAACCAACGACAAAAACCACATGATTATCTCAATAGATGCAGAAAAGGCCTTTGACAAAATTCAACAGCTCTTCATGCTAAAAAAAACTCTCAATAAACTAGGTATTGATGAACATATCTCAAGATAATCAGAGCTATTTATGACAAACCCACAACCAATATCATACTGAATGGGCAAAAACTGGAAGCATTCCCTTTGAAAACTGGCACAAGACAAGGATGCCCTGTCTCACCACTCCTATTCAACATAGTATTGGAAGTTCTGGCCAGGGCAATCAGGCAAGTGAAAGAAATAAAGGGCATTCAATTAGGAAAAGAGGAAGTCAAATTGTCTCTGTTTGCAGATTGACGTGATTGTCTATTTAGAGAATCCCATAGTCTCAGCCCCAAATCTCCTTAAGCTGATAAGCAACTTCAGCAAAGTCTCAGGATACAAAATCAATGTGCAAAAATCACAAGCATTTCTATACACCAATAACAGACAAGCAGAGAGCCAAATCATAAGTGAACTCCCATTCACAATTGCTACAAAGTAAATAAAATATCGGGGAATCCAACTTACAAGGGATGTGAAGGACATCTTCAAGGAGAACTACAAACCACTGCTCAAGGAAATAAAAAGAGGACACAAACAAATGGAAGAACATTCCATGCTCTTGCATAGGAAGAATCAATATTGTGAAAATGGCCACGCTGCCCAAAGTAATTTAGAGATTCAATGTTATCCCCATCAAGCCACCACTGACTTTCTTCACAGAATTAGAAAAAACTACTTTAAATTTCATACGGAACCAAAAAAGAGCCCGCATAGCCAAGACAATCCTAAACAAAAGGAACAAAGCTGGAGGCATCACACTACCTGACTTCAAACTATACTACAAGGCTACAATAACCAAAACAGCATGGTACTGGTACCAAAAGAGATATATAGAACAATGGAACAGAACAGAGGCCTCAGAAATAACACCACACATCTACAGCCATCTGATCTTTGACAAACCTGACAAAAACAAGCAATGGGGTAACAATTCCCTATTTAATAAATGGTGCTGGGAAAACTGGCTAGCCATATGCAGAAAGCTGAAACCTTACACCTTACACAAAAATTAACTCAAGATGGATTAAAGACTTAAATGTAAAACCCCAAAACCATAAAAACCCTAGATGAAAATCTAGGCAACACCATTCAGGACATAGGCATGAGAAAAGACTCAAACACCAAAAGAAATGGCAACAGAAGCCAAAATTGACAAATGGGATCTAATCAAACTAAAGAGCTTCTGCACAGCAAAAGAAACTATCATCAGAGTGAGTAGGCAACCTACAGAATGGGAGGAAATTTTTGCAATCTACTCATCGGACAAAGGGCTAATATCTAGAATCTACAAAGAACTTAAACAAATTTACAAGAAAAAAATCCCATCAAAAAGTGGGTGAAGGACATGAACAGACACTTCTCAAAAGAAGACATTTATGCAGCCAACAAACTTATGAAAAAATGCTCATCATCACTGGTCATTAGAGAAATGCAAATCAAAACCACAATGAGATACCATCTCATGCCAGTTAGAATGGCGATCATTTAAAAGACAGGAAACAACAGATGCTGGAGAGGATGTGGAGAAACAGGAACGCTTTTACACTGTTGGTGGGAGTGTAATGCTCAATATCACTCATCAGAGAAACGCAAATTAAAACCACAACGAGGCTGGGTACTGTGGCTCATCTGGCCAAGGTGGGCGGACTACTTGAGGTCAGGAGTTTGAGACCATCCTGGCCAACATGGTGAAACCCCATCCTACTAAGAATACAAAAAATTAGCTGGGTGTGGTGGCACACACCTATAATCACAGCTACTCAGGAAGCTGCATGAGAATCACTTGAACCTGGGAGGCGGATGTTGAGGTGAGCCAAGATCATGCCACTGGACTCCACAGCGAGACTCTGTCTCAAAACAACAACAACAACAACAAAAAACACCACACAGTGAGGTGTCATCTTTACACCAGTCACAATGGCTATTTATTACAAAGATATTGACAAATGTTGGCAAGGATTCAGAGAAAGGAGAACGCTGTTTCACTGATGAATACTTATTCACTATTGGTGGGAATGTAAATTAGTACAACCTCTATGGAAAACAGTGTGGAAATTTCTCAAAGAACTAAAAATAGAACTACCATTCGATCCAGCAATCCTACTACTGGGTAGCAGTGGATTTCTTTTCCTCTTTCCAAAGGAAAAGAAATTATTATGCCAAAAAGATACCTGCACTCTTATGTTTATCACATCACTATTCACAATAGCAAAGACATGGAATCAACCTAAGCATCCAACAATGGATGACTGGATAAAGAAAATGTGGTATATATACACAACAGAACACTCCTCAGCCATAAAAAAGAATGGAATCCTATTCTGCAGCAATATGGATGGAATTGGAGGCCATTATTTTAAGTGAAACAACTCAGAAACACAAAGACAAATACTGCATCTTCTCACTTATAAGCAGCAGCTAAATAATGTATACACACGGACATAGAGTGTGGAATGGATAGACAATGGAGACTCAAGGGTAGGCGGCTGGGGAGAATGATATTTCCCAATTGCTTAATGGATACAATGTACGTTATTTGGGTGATGGATACACTAAAAGCCCTAACTACATCACTATGCAATATATCCATGTAACAATATTACACTTGTCTTCTAAGAGTAAAATAGGGAACATTTACCAGACAGTTAAGAGGGGCAAGAGTGGGAAGCAGGAAGACCTGTTCGTAAGCTATCACAGAAATCCCAGGAAAATGTAACAGTTGTTTGGACTAGGGTGGCAGCAGTGGAAGTGGAAAGAAGTGGATTCATTCGGGCAGTGTTGTGGAGACAGCCAACAGAACTAACTGATGGAATGGGAGTTGGGGGAAAGAAAGGAGTCAAGGATAATTCTTCGGCATGGTCAGATAACTTATATTAATTAGATTAGAAATTAGGAAGAGCATCCATCCCTCAAGCCAAAGCAGCCCCAAACCAAGGTATATGTCTTGCTTAGCAGAGTAATGCTGTACTTCAGCCCCACTCACTCCCTTGGCCTGGTGTTCTTGTTCACAACCTTATACTCTGGCCTTGCTTCTGAGGTTCTGGCTTTAGCAACTGGGTTAATGAGCAACTGAGTATCATGTACTGAGATGAAGAATTCACTATCATGCCCAATTGCCCACTTCCTTGCCAACTCATAAGAGTCACATAATAAAAAGATGACAGTAATGTAGTTCAGCAGTTGCCAAAACATCCTGCAACTCATTGGGCCATTTGATGTCAAGTTAATTTACATCAGTATTCAGAAATATGTGGAAGGAAGTATTTAAAATCTGGTATGTTTTCATGTATCCATTAGACAATCATTTGTTAATAAATATATGGTATCAAATCTGAGGCAGTTTACTAAAACCAATACAGAAGCAACATTCAGTGTGGTCTTGAAATATGAAACATATTTAAATTATACTGAAACATCTTAAACACTAAACTACTAAACATGTTATTTTACAATATAACTCATTAGGAATTGTTATGCAAATTATGTGGATTATCTGCCTCATAGCCTAAATTGGATAAACCTCAACCAAAATTATCAGGCTATGACTGTATGAAAATGTTAAGCATATTTTAAAAATAAGAACCAAAACTTCATTATCTCTCCAGCCTTCACATGCTAAACTTAACACATTGCAGCTGAAACAAAATGGAATAGGCCACTATGTATTTAATAAACCTGACAGGGCTCAGGCAGAATGTATGAGCTGATACACATTTTGACCCAATCAAAGGGCTAGCCATTTTCTAAGCATGTTATTAAACTGTAAGCTCCAAGATCAGAGCTGTTTTAAGCTGCCTTGTGATATAGTTTGACTCTGTGTCCCCACCCAAATCTCATGTTGAATTATAATCCCCAATGCCGGGGAAAGAGTCCCGGTGGGAGGTCATTGGATCATGGGCACAGATTTCTCTCTTGCTGCTCTTGTAATAATGAGTGAGTTTTCATGAGATGTGGTTTTTTTTTAAGTGTGTAGCACTGCCCCCTTCGCTGTCTCTCCTGACACCATGTAAAGACAGACGTGCTTGCTTCCCCTTCAGCATTCCCCCATGATTGTAAGTTGCTTTGGCTAGAGTAAGGAAAAGAGAGTTTAGAGGGGAGAGAGTAGAGGGATGGAGGCAAATAGTGAAACAGGAAACCACTTAGGAGGCTACTGAGTAATAAATGCAAGATAAGATAGTTGTTTACATTAGAGTTGTAACACTTAAGGTAGTAAGGTCAGATTTTAATATTATAAAGTATAATATCAAAGATTATGAAAGATTTTTCTAAAGGAGTTTCTCTGTACCACCAAAGATTCATTCTTATTCCTACGCCAAACAACATTTTATAATGCACTTAATTTTATTATCATATATTGACTTTTCTGTCATATTCTTTTTTCTGTTTTTTTTTTTTTTTTTTTTTTTTTGAGACAGCATCTTGCTCTGCTGCCCAGGCTGCAGTACAGTGGTGTGATCTCGGCTCACTACAACCTCCACCTCCTGGGTTCAAGCAATTCTTCTGCCTCAGCCTCCCCAGTGGCAGGGATTAGAGAAGCATGACACCATGCCCATCTAATTTTTGTATTTTTAGTAGAGATGGGGTTTCACCGTATTGGCCAGGCTGGTCTTGAACTCCTGACCTCAAGTGATCCACCTGCCTCGGCCTCCCAAAGTACTAGGATTATAAGCCTGAGCCACTGCACCTGGCCTTCTGTCATATTCTTGATGTGATTTGCATTATTAGTGTCATCAAGGTTATGGGTTAATTACAGCTACCATATGTGTATATCTCTATTTAGCACCAAGCAAAGCAGCATGGGCAATAATGCCTACTTAAAATGTTTGGCGATGTTGAACATGTTTTATCTTCTACAAATCTTTTAGGAGTTCCCTCGCACCATAAGGGCTTATCTCCAAAGGCTCACCACCATTCTACACATTTGCTTTGATGAAAGGGTTTGGTTTTGATGGTAGACCTGAATTTGAATACCTGCTCCAATATATGCTGAGCAAGACTTTGACAATAAATAGTTAAAATATACTTCACAAAGCGGATGTACAGTTTCCATAAAGTAATAGCTAAAAAAAAAATGGTAGTTCCCTTTCCTCATCCTATCTTGCAGCAGTGCCAGAATTAGGGTGAAGAGATTAGGGTGTTATATCATTCTTTGTAAATGTATCCATTGAGAGTATTGTAGGGATTTGAGATCCAACATCATTCATTTAAAAACCCATGAACAAAAGACTTAAAGTTTCAGCTTGGAATTAGTACAAGTGCAGGGTTAAGTGGTATCTTTATTTGAAATTTTGACATATTGTTAATCAAACTTTTGGCAATAATTTTGATTTTTTAAAATACTGCAATAAAATATTTATCTAAATTACTGAGTTTTTTGATGCACCCTTCAAGTTTGTGCATGAGGTGAATGTCGCACTCCTCTACCCCAGTAAGTGACTCTGACTTAAAGGGTGATGCCAGCAGGCACGCATTCCTTTAGAACAAACAGCCCAGTGGATGAAACAGGGTCAGAAAATGTAATGTCCTACCTTTCTCCCAATCTAATTAAGCACTGGTCTTCAAACATGTCCCTTGTTTTCTAATTTTGAAAAACTATTCATAACATTTTACATATTTTAAAGTTGATGTATTTTTTCCAGCATAAGTTTAATTAGTTGCAAAGGATGTAATTTCTAGCATACTGGAAGTATTGACACTTAAATACATCTTAATTTATCATTCATTTTAATGTATCCAGTTGAATCTAAGTATCCTAGAGATGTGAAGCCCACCATCACTCATTTAAAGACATACAAACAACCTGAAAAGGTAGAGAGATGGTAAAAGCACTGTGCTCACCCTTAGAACAATTTTAAAAGCTGGACAAACTGTAACAATTTTTCTTGAACCCATCAGTAAACAAGGGTCACTGTACAAAAAACTAACTTGAAATCTGGAGAGAGATAGGCATCGGAACACTTGGGCCAGATGTTCAGCTGTTGCCCTTCCCTTTGCAGATTAAAGTTTTTACTCCCTGGGAGACATAAAGGACATGGGTGCTCACAGGGTAGACAAAGATGAAACCAGAGAAAGCTTTCCCCCATGGCACTGGCTGAACAGTGAAGAACACCTAATTCTGCGCAGACCCATGTGAGAATGCAAAAATGATACAATCACTTTGGAAAAGTTCAGAAGTTTCTTATAAAGTTAAACATACACTTACCATATGACCCAGCAATCCCATTCCTAGGTATTTGCCCAAATGAACTGAAAATTTATGTACACAAATGTTTATAGCAGCTGTATTCATAATTTCCTCTAACTGGAAACAACCAAGATATCTTTCAACAGATGAACATATAAACAGTGGTACAATGGAATATTATTCTGCAAATAAATAGAAGAAGCTATTGATTCACCCAACAACGTGGATGAATCTTAAATGTGTTTTTCTAAGTGAAAGAAGCCAGATCCAAAATGTTACATATTTTATGATGCAATTTATATGGCATTATGGAAAAGGAAAAACTACAGGAACAGAAAACAGATCAATGGTTTCCAGGAGTTAGGAGAGAGAAGAAGGGTTAACTACAAAATGACCACACAAGGGAAATTTGGGGGTGATGAAATTGTTCTGTACACAGTACTGTAGTGGTGGATACATGACCAGATATTTGTCAAAATCCATAGAACTATAAACAAATAACCAACCTAACTAACTTTGGGAAACTGTTTTGACTAGATAATGTAAGATTAAAGAAAAAAAAATCAAAGAAATATCCTGGTCAACAAGGTTAAAGAAATGAAAATGAAATAAATAAATGCTAAACTCTTCTTGATGGTAAATTTGTTTCTCACAAAGGTACAAGTTAACCAATATGCATCTACTATACACTGAAAAATAAAATACATTTTAGATACTGCCAGATTTCTCATTGTCAGAGAAAGAAATCACAAATAAAGGGAAGCAGGAATGACTGCTGGGGTGTCAGATTACAGTCAAAGGTGTAAGTATGAATTTGTTTTTATAAATAAATATAGACGTGTCTGTATACAGGAGTTAGTACATACAAATATATTTCCTAGCTCTGTCTGTCCTCTGTGCAGGCATAGAAGCTATGACACCCCAGCAGCAATAAGCACTCCTAACGCTCAGAGCTTAGTTTCTAAATACCATTCTCCTGTAAAAGTAACCACAGCTTTTTGTTAGATATAGGGCAGGGAAAATACCTTAAAAAAAAAAAAAAAAGATGAGGACATGTCAAGAGGATACAAGAGCCAACCTGAAAGAGTTCCCAATGTCCAAAACTGGAATAATTTGAACAACAAAATCAATAATGGTAGTGCCAACCCCGGTGGCTCATGCCTGTAATCCCAGCACTTTGGGGGGCCCAGGCATATGGACTGCTTGAGTCCAGGAGTTTGAGACGAGCCTGGGTGATACAGCAAAACCCTGTCTCTACAAAAAACTAAACTGAACTAAACTAAACTAAACTAAACAAAATAAAATAAAATAAAATACAAAAATTAGCTGGGTGTGGTCACACATGCCCGTAGTCCCAGCTACTCAGGAGGCTGAGGTGAAAGGATCACCTGAGCCCAGGAGATGGAGGCTGCAGTGAGCCATGATCGCACTACTGCACTCCAGCCTGGGTGACAAAGCAAGACCTTGTCTCAAAAAAAAATTAAAATGAAATTAAACAAAAAGATAGTATTGGATTATACTTAAATGACAGAATAAATACCCATGCCTCCATACTGATATAATCAAATAACTGAATAAATATAAAGGAAAGGGGCAAGTCTTTCTTACATAATTCCAAATAATTAATGTAGAAAGAATGAGGTAAATTGAAAAGAACCATTAGAACACCATAGTAATAACTGCTTTGGGTAAGACTACAAAGATGAATGCTAAAATTAGTGGGTGAAACTCTAGGGTGAAACAGTGCATATACATAACCTTAAAGTAATCCTCCCCCAAATATTTATTAATACATGGTTTGAACATATGTCCGCAAATTCTGTGATACTCCTCTAAGAGGTGAACCTTCTAACAGAGAATAGAAAAGGAAAAACAGAAATTGTACAGTGGAGAAAACTGACAGACACAACCTTAACCAGGTCAGCAAAGTTAACATCACCAGCTATACTCATTATGTTATGCCCTGAGAAGTGAACTTCATCTATGTAGTATTCTTCCGAAATACCGTAACTCTGTAGTCATGAGAAAACACCTGACAGACCCAAATTGAGGCCATTCTACAAAACACCTGACCAGCTCTCTTCAAAATTATCTAGGTCATGAAAAATAAAGAAGGGCTGATAAACTATCACAGACCATGGGATACTTAGGAGATATGACCACTAAATGCAACACAGCAACCTGAATCCTGGAACAGAAAATGGACATTGGTTGAAAAACTGGTGAAATCCAAATAAAGTGTGTTGTATAGTCGGTAGTGTTGTACTAATGTTAATTTATCAGTTTCCATCAATGTGCCACAGTTACATGAGACAAAGTAGCAAACATCTGCCTCCGGCCAGCCAGAGTCCACTCTTGCTGTGACGAAGCCATGTTTGCTCACTCTGTTCGTGAGCGTAACTTCACAACTCCCTGACTCAATGACTGAGTGCAGCCAGAAGGAATACCCTGAAGATGATAAACAGGATAGAGAACGGGTTCCCATGTCTCTTGCCTGAATCACTGCATTTCTAGAAAAGAAGTTCAATGATCCTAGCCTTTGTCTTTTCCTGTACATGAGATAATGTCTGACAGGAATAATTATTATGCCTCTGCAATCTATGACCAACGTACTCCTCTCCCACCCAAACTTTGATGAGATGTTCCTCTACTGTAACTTCTGAGCACATGCTGAACATCCACATCACCTGATATATAAGCTATGGGCTGAAACACGGCTTTGGCGCAGTGAAACAGAAACCCTCTGAAAGACTCTCCTGGGTTGCAATCCTAAGACTGAATAAAACTAACTTTAATTCTTTAAAAGCCTGATTTCTTTGACTTTAGTTGACAGCTATGTAAGATAATATTAGGGGAAGGTGGATGGAAGGAATGGAAACACTGTACTATCTTTACAATTCCTTTGTAAATCTAAAATTACTTCAAAATAAAACATAATTTATATATTTGTGTATGCAGTAGGGAAATTTGTACCTCATTCCTTTCACTCGAGCTTTTATTTCCATTCCATGTCTCCCCTCAAATTTGATTCTAATGTACTTAGAAGTTGTATTATCATCCTTTTACTTCTTGACATTTGAATTTTTTAATTTCCTGTAACCAGAAGTCTCTAAATGTTAATTAAAAATTGTAGATTGAGTTATCATTGAGATCATTAATGGGCACTTGATCGAAGCAACATAATGAACACACATTTTAATAACCACTAAAGAAAAATATTTTTACTGAAAATGCACTGCTTAACAAGGGGGATGGGACTTTTTCTTCCAATAAGCCCATCCACTTCCAGACGCATATTACGTCTATTTGTTCTTTTCCTTTTTTTTTTTTTTTTTTTAAGAGATGGCAGTCTCACTAATGTTGCCCAGTCTGGACTTGATCTCCTGGGCTCAATTGGTCCTCCTGCCTCAGCCTCTCCAGTATCTGGGACTACCGGTGCCCACCATGCCTGGCTTCCTTCTTTTTTAAAAAAAAAGATTTACATCTGACTTAATTACTGAGAAAACTTATCCTTATAAAAAGGTAGATGGACACTGAAATTTTGTTATAACAAAGTTACTCCATCCTTTGGATTACTTTTTGTTTACATGCTGAAATTTGTTGGGTGACTTCGTATTCTTATTTTCCACGAACTATCACCTAACACCTCGTGTAGGGCCTCCTTCAACGTTTAGGAGAGCAAAGAATTGAAAACATCCACACTGGATTTAACATCCACACTGGATTTATCATCCGGATAGCAGAGCCATTTGGTCTCAAAGACTCCATCTGTTTTCATGATTGTTCGCTCACTGGCCAAACTTCAGGACGTGTGAGGTCGTTTTTCTGTAAACAGGAAGGCCACCGTGGAGGCCAAGCCTTCCCCAAGGGCACCTTCTCAGATTGCGATTGGGGATGAAATGAGGGATTTTCTTGAAACAACCCTCACGCAGGTACCCCTTGCGAAGCCTTCAACTGCTCTGGGGAAGGAGGCCCCAGGCATAGACAACTGCAGTATAAATAATCATCCCTACACTGCTCTGTCAGGGCTGCAGGGGGGCACGGGACAGTAAGGGGGGAGGCTGAACTGCGCAATTTTACCTGGCTTCTCCAGAAGGGGAAGGCGGCCAGTTGGACCCGGTCCTTGTGTTCGGAGAACAGAGTCGACGTCACCCAGGCCTCGAACGCGTGCGATGGTCGGCGTCTCTTCCCTAGGTGACGCAGGACGCGGAGCGCGGCGGCACGACGCTGGCGCAGGCGCGGGCGCAAAAGCGCCGGCCTCCAAGACGGTTAGTGATTGGACGAAGCAGGGCGCGGGGGCGCAAGCCCGGGTCCTGCAGGGACACCGCGAGGCCTCTTTGGAAAGATGCGGCCCTGAGCTTGTGAACCTCGCGCAGAGCGGCCTGAAGCGAGAGGTCGAGGCTGGGAGGTGGGAGCAACGGCGGCGGCGGCCGCCTGCGAGCCCCCGGCCTGAGGCGCAGCAGCAGCTGCCCGTCTTCCCACATAGAGGGAAGGAAGGACAACTTTGGTGGGTAGGGGTTGGGCCAGGACTCAGGAGGCCACTGACGAGCTGATTTTTTTTTCTTTTTTTCTTTTTTCCTGACCTTGCTAATATCTTCCCTAACTCCTGAGTAGTTTTAAGGTCTTTTACAGGGACCTCTCTCTGTTCCTTCTTTCCTCCTTTGTAGCAGAGGTTTAGGGAAGGGATTCAGGAGAGAAGAGGTCCGTGTCTATGAAAACTCAAAAAGCAGTCGTGAGATCAGTTCAAGAGGGATTTGCCTCTAGTCATCTGAATATGTGCCAAGGCCATTTATGGAAATAACGGGGTCGGGGGGAGGTTTGGAGTAAATATTTTCAGTTTACATAGCGTTTTGTCTTGTTTTCTGCGAATTTTATCGTGACCTCTAGGTGAGAAAATGGCTAGCAACAATCATTGGTTTCAGAGTTCGCAGGTCCCTAGCTTTGCCCAGATGCTGAAAAAGAACCTGCCAGTTCAACCAGCGACAAAGACGATAACTACACCCACAGGATGTTCCTCAGAAAGTTACAGCCTGTCCAAGATGGCATCCAAGGTTACACAAGTAACGGGTACGACTTTTTTCATTTGTAACAATGAGTCAGTTCTTTAAAATTCTAGGATGGCCGGTAAGTTCTGTCGAGCCTCTGGTTTAAAGATTTCGTGGTTGTATAGACATTTACCCGTGGCCGTGTACCTGGAGCTGGCATCTGACTCAACACTTGGAGCAGGCCTGTAGAGCTCTTTACCTGTGCCGCTCGTTTAACCATCTGTTAGTACCTTGACTGTTCACCCCCCACTTCAAGTGTGGCTTGCCTTTCTGAGGTGAGGCGCAAGGGAAGATACTGGACTTACACTGGTCTGTATTCCACATAGCACTTAGCGTAGTGTTAAGTATAAAGCAGGGGCAAACATACTTTAAAATTCGATGGAATCCAGTGAGAAAATGAGTGGATGGGAGCCAGAGCTAGGTTTTAGTCCCAGATCTGTGTCTTTCTGTATTCTAGGCCTTAGTGACATTATCTGTAAAAATTGCTTGGTTTCTGAAGACCCTGACATCACTAAAATTCCATGACCCTTGATATCACTTAATAATGACATGTCGATATTACCTTTTTGCAAAATAGTCTTAGTACTCGATAGATGCAATAACATGTGCTTGTCCTGTGTGCCAAAATTGTTTAGTAGAAACTTAAGAAAAACATATGATGAAGTGTATCTGGGACAACCTTCCATTTGGGGGAGGAGTTGTTGCTTTTGCTCATTTTTGTTTATTTGTTTTTTTAAACCAAATTGACAAGTGTAACATTTGTTTTTAGGTAATTTTCCAGAACCGTTGCTTTCCAAGAATCTTTCATCTATTTCAAATCCTGTCCTTCCTCCAAAAAAAATACCTAAGGAATTTATAATGAAATACAAACGTGGAGAGATAAATCCTGTGTCAGCCTTGCACCAGTTTGCACAAATGCAGCGAGTTCAGCTTGACCTTAAGGAAACTGTGACAACAGGCAAGTGTAAAATTGTATTTGTCTCAAAAACAAAACCGAAAGTATAGCAAAATAACGGTGCTAAATTTAGTTCTTTCATCTAATATTGGAGTTAGGTAACTGATTGTATGTTTTCACAAGAATACTTAAATGTTTATGTTCACACTTTAGCCTTTGTAGCCTCTACAAATAACTCACATATACCAAAGTTTTTTAATCATTGAATTGTGATTTTCTTATGTGTTGCTAGTGAATGAAAATTAGTCTCATGGACTATTTTGGGGTGTCATTACTTCTTGTATCATAAACATGCTTTTGTAAAGATGTTAAATATTTGGACTATGATTATTTTATGAGAAGGATTCTGTGAGGATGATGACTAAGAAAAGTTAAGGTCAAATTTGCCTTCTGAAACTCAAGCATTAGATTATATGATTGGTACTTTGTCTGCAGACTAGTCTGTTACAGTTTTCTCAATTCGCCCTTAAACTCCCCAACCAGAATAATCTGTAACCATGCTCTGCCTGTGAAAGGAGTACAGATAAGGAAAATGCAGAAAGTAGTTTCTGATCTCTTCACGTTATAGCCAATGATTAGGAAGATTTTAGGAAAGTGGAAGGATAAGTGCTCTTACGAGGCATTGACAGCTTAAAATTTTAAATTTTAAAAACTTTGTGTATATGTACATGTGTGTGTGTTTGTACACACACATGAGTAGTTAGGTTTTTTCTTTAATTTTCCTGGTGTTAACGTGCCAATATGGATCTCAAAGCTAACATCTTTGCTAAATAACTTTAACATATCAAGATTTTAGTAAAGATAGTCACAGTGACATCAAGTTTCAGTCTGTTGTTTTGGGTGGAATACCAGTAAACTAACAGGTGACACAAATAGTATCTTAACATAGATGGTGGTGGTAATGTAAAACGTGGACTTAATTTCCGTGTAACTAGTTAGCTTTCCTCCAGTAATCTCAGACTGCTCTTGGAAAATGTAAACTGTTGGTCATTGTAAGGAAAAATAAATCATCAGGACAAATCTTCACTGCTCTGAGCAAAAACTACTAAAAAACATGACCTGTTGGTTGTTAATGGTGTACATTTTATGCTCAAAGTATAGTTCAATAATCCAGTGTGTTTGGTAGTGAAACCACAGTGTCAATTTTTTAATAGCTCTATGTGTGATTTAGATTACACTAAAGTTTGAGAACCCGAGTTATAAACAGGCTAAAGCTTAAAGGCTCCGCATTCTGACACAGACGACTTACTAATAAATTTTAGGTAAAATATCTTTTTTTTCTTTATATAGAGGCTCTCACTCTGTTATCCAGGCTGGAGTGCAGTGGTGATCCTCCCACCCCAGCCTCCCAAATAGCTGAGACTGCTGCAGGCATCCACCACCAGGCCTGACTAATTTTCAAAATGTCCTGTAGAGAAGGAGTCTCACTATATTGCCTAGGCTGACCTTGAACTCCTGGCATCAAGAGATCCTCCAACCTCAGCCTCCCGAAGTGATGGGATTATGAGTGTGAGCCAGTGCACCCAGCCAAGATGTGTAATATACATAAGAATCATCTGGGCCACTTGTTAATTATACAAAATGCTCTCTGATTTAGTAAACCTGTATTGGAACCCAGGTGATCATGAAGAAAGGAACTTGGGAAACTGAAGTCTGAGATGTTATGGGGAAAGCAGTTTACCCAGAAGCAGTCAGGAGTTGCTTGTAAAACCTTGATGTACATATTAAAGAGTTAATGTAATATAATTTTGAGTATGTGAGGAAATAAGATAGTGGGGTTTATGTGTGGCAGCATTGTATGTAGCCATATGTAACCAAAGAGTGGAGAGTCAGATTCGTAAAGGCCTCCTAAAGTCTAAATACTAACAAGCAAAACTTCAAACAGAAGAATCTTTGACCTGTAAATACAGGAGACAAGACAATTCTATTTCATTTTTTATCCAAATATAAAAGCTAGGTAAATAGATTGTGATGACTGGACATTCAGTTTAATTCTTTAGTTTATCATTATGTTTTGGTTTTCTCTTCCTCTCTCTCCCTCTCCCCACCTCCTCTGCCACTCCCCAACCTTCACAGCTGTAATGGGTTGAGTTGCTTATAACGCCCTGATAGTACACAGGGTTTCTTCAAAGGGATCTCTTACATTCTGGAGCTTAAAAGTGTATTAGGGCAATCCAAGGGATGGGGGAAATTCAGCTTTCTTTGTATTAAAGTTTTAAAGACGTTTGCATTTAAGTTTTAAAGATGTGAGATGTTACGTGAAATCTCCACATTTTATCTCTCATTGGCCGTTTGACAGATAGTGGAGTGTTTACCATTGCCAGGCATTATACTAGACACTCACTGTTACTCCCCGTGTGATCAGTACTCTACTACTGGCCCTATTGCTCACATTGAATCTGGAGCTGGTCTAAGCTGCTTGAATCCTCAGAGTTAGTTCAGATGCCCATTCAGTTTTAGTTTTAACTCCTATTGGTCCTACAAAAAGGCTTGTAAAGTTGGTGTTTATGAGGTAGTTTTTGAGAATTTTTGGACTGGAATGTTTTCCTGCGTACAGACATTGTTTGCAAGAATATAATAAAAACTATTGTAGCATTCATTCTGAGTTCTGTTTCAAGGTAATGTTATGGGACCATATTTTGCCTTTTGTGCTGTGGTGGATGGTATTCAGTACAAGACTGGACTGGGACAAAATAAAAAGGAGTCTAGATCCAATGCAGCAAAATTAGCTCTTGATGAACTTCTACAGCTGGATGAACCTGAACCACGAATTTTAGAAACATCAGGTAAATACTCTTGATTATAAAGTATTTATAAAAGGTATCATTTTTCAAAAGGAATCACCTGAAAGATTTATGTTAATGAGAGTTACTTGGCAGCTACAAGATAGAAGTTGCAGGATTTGAATAATTTATTTCAGTTGCTGTCCACTGATGTATTTAATAGTAGTTAAAATGCTCTTGCATATTTCAGCACTGAAAGGTCTAATCATGTTGCTAAACTGTCCGGTAACTTGTCAGATTGTTAATTGACAGATTAAGTCCTAAAATATAGTTTCCTTTGTAATTTGTTAGATTCTTATTATGAATGTAATACTGTACATTTAATACTTAGAGGTTTTAAATGCAGCGTTTGTGAAGTTTGTGTTAAATTCAGTAAATGGTAGAATTACTTGAGAAAATGGCCTAAGGTGGCATAGCAAACAGGTTAAGTGTGTAAACTCCAGAATTAGATTGCTCAGGTTGGAATATTGACCCTATGCCGACAAGTTGTTTGCCCTCTAAACCTGTTTTATTTGGAGAGGGGAGACAGTGATAGTTATACCTTCTATGGTTGTCATTAGGATTAGATAAACAATGCATGCGAAGTCCTTAACCAGTGCCTACTGAAGAATACACAATCAAATTACAAAGTATTTTAAATACTTTGTTGAACTCAAGTTAAAACATACCTATAGAATTTCCTAAGCATCCAGTTGAATTGTGAGAAAAATACATTGATGATTAGTTTCTCCTGCCTTTTCCCTAATAGCTTTCAAAATGTTTATGTAGGGCTAGCAAATGTTTTGCCCAGTGGTCTGCAAACTTTAGTTTCTAAACATTTATTTTTTTCCCTCCTTTGTAAAAATTAAGGTAGCATTTAACCATGTCTACTGCCACTACTTTGAAAACTAAGGCAGCATTTACCCATCTCTGCTGTTGGCACTTCTATATTCATTATTGTTTTCTCCAAAAAGTGCCAATAGTGCCTTAATTACAACTAAAAGCTCTTTAACAATATATTCTGTCTTGGGCTAGAGCCTGAAAAAATAATGTCATCTTTTTCCCTATAGTGAGCTAGAGTTTCTTCTTTATTTTTTCTACTGTAGACAGCTGAGTTTAAACATCTGTTTATCTTATGAAAGGATATAGAAGATAAGAGCTCAGTATTCATTTCTTTCCTTTTCTCTATTAACAATTTTTCTAGTCTTCTTCTTCTTATTCACAACATAAAACTTTTAAAACTTTAGTTTTTTTCAAAATTTTGAGCTCATCACTTTTAAAATTATTTTTCATGTATATCTTCTTTAATATTTTGCACATGTTTTTTTTATATAGTGTTTTTTGTTTTGTTTTGTTTGAGACAGAGTCTTACTCTGTCACCCAGGCTGGAGTGCAGTGGTGTCATCTCTGCTCACTGCAACCTCCACCTCCTGGGTTCAAGTGATTCTCATTCCTCAGCCTCCCTAGTAGCTGGGATTATAGGTGCCTGCCACCACACCAGGCTAATTTTTGTATTTTTAGTAGAGATGGGGTTTCACCATGTTGGCCAGGCTGGTCTTGAACTCCTGACCTGAAATGATCCTCCCACCTCGGCCTCCCAAAGTGCTGGGATTATAGGCATGAGCCACTGCACCTGGCCTGATGTGGTTTTTTTTGTTGTTGTTGTTGTTGTTTTAGAAAAAACAAGATACATGTGCAGAACATGCCAGTTTGTTACATAGGTATACATGGGCCATGGTGGTTTGCTTTACCTGTTAACCTGTCCTCTGTTCCCTCCCTCAACTCCCACCCCCTAAAAGGCCCTGGTGTGTGTTGTTTCCCTCTCTGTGTCCAGGTGTTCTCAATGTTCAGCTCCCACTTACGAGTGAGAACTTCAGTATTTGGTTTTCTATTCCTGTGTTTGCTGAGGATGATGGCTTCTGGCTTCATCCATGTCCCTTCAAAGGACGTGATCTCATTCCTTTTTATGGCCGCATAGTATTCCATGGTGTATATGTACCACATTTTCTTCATTCTATCATTGATGGCCATTTAGGTTGGTTCCATGTCTTTGCTATTGTAAATAGTGCTGCAGTAAACATACGTGTGCGCGTGTCTTTATAGTAGAATGATTTATATTCCTTTGGGTATATATCCAGTAATGGTATTGCTGGGTCAAATGGTATTTCTGGTTCTAGATCCTTGAAGAATCACCATGCTGTCCTCCGCAATGGTTAAACTAATTTACATTCCCACCAACAGTATAAAAGCATTCCTATTTCTCCACAGCCTCACCAGCATCTATTGTTTCCTGACTTTTTAGTAATAGCCATTCTGACTGGCATGAGATGGTATGTCATTGTGGTTTTGATTTGCATTTCTCTGATGATCAGTGATGTTGAGCTTGCTTTTTTCATATGTTTGTCAGCCGCATAAATGTCTTCTTTTGAGAAGTGTCTGTTCATATCTGTTGCCCACTTTTTGATGGGATTGTTTTTTTCTTGTAAATATGTTTAAGTTCCTTGTAAATTCTGGATATTAGACCTTTGTCAGATGTGTAGCTTGCAAAAATTTTCTCCCATTTTGTAGGTTGCCTGTTTGATCATAGTTTCTTTTGCTGTGCAGAAGCTCTTCAGTTTAATTAGATCACATTTGTCAATTTTGGCTTTTGTTGCAATCGCTTTTAGCATTTTTATCATGAAGTCTTTGCCCATGCCTGTGTCCTGAATGGTATTGCCTAGGTTTTCTTCTAGGGTTTTTATGGTTTTGGGTTTTACATTTAAGTCTTTAATCCATCTTGAGTTAATTTTTGTATAAGGTGTAAGGAAGGGGTACAGTTTCCATTTTCTGCATATGGCCAGCCAGTTTTCCCAGCACCATTTACTGAATAGGAGATCCTTTCCCTATTGCTTGTTTTTATTCAGTTTGTCGAAGATCAGATGATTGTAGAGGTGTGGAGTTATTTCTGAGGTATCTATTCTGCTCCAATGGTCTACATGTCCATTTTGGTACCAGTACCATGCTGTTTTGGTTACTGTAGTCTTGTAGTATAGTTTGAAGTCAGGTAGCATGATGCCTCCAGCTTTGTTCATTTAGCTTAGGATTGTCTTAGCTATATGGGGTCTTCTTTGATTTCATATGAAATTTAAAATAGTTTTTTCTAATTCTGTGAAGAATGTCAATGTTAGTTGTGAAAGTAGCATTGAATCTATAAATTAGATTCTTCTATCCATAAGGATGGAATGTTTTTCCATTTGTTTGTGTCCCCTCTTATTTCCCTGAGCAGTGGTTTGTAGTTCTTCTTGAAGAGGTCCTTCACATTCCTTGTTAGCTGTATTCCTAGGTATTTTATTCTCTTTGTAGTGATTGTGAATGGGAGTTTTCATGCTTTGGCTCTCTGCTTGCCTACTGTTGGTGTAAAGGAACGCTTGTGATTTTTGCATATTGATTTTGTATCCTGAGACTTCGCTGAAGTTGCTTATCAATTCAGGAAGTTTTGGAGCTGAAAAGATGGGGTTTTCTAAATACAAAATCATGTCATCTACAGAGACAACTTGATTTCCTCTCTTCCTATTTGAATACATTTTATTTCTTTCTCTTCCCTGATTGCCCTGACCAGAACTTCCAAAACTATGTTGAATAGGAGTGGTGAGAGAGGGCATCCTTGTCTTGTGCCAGTTTTCAAAGGGAATGCTTCCAGCCTTTGCCCATTCAATATTATATTGGCTTTGGTTTGTCATAAATAGCTCTTATTATTTTGAGACATGATCCATCAATACCTTATATATTGAGAGGTTTTTTTTTTGTTTGTTTGTTTTTTGAGACAGAGTCTCGTTCTGTTGCCCAGGCTGGAGTGCAGTGGCATGATCTCGGCTCACTGCAAGCTCTGCCTCCCAGGTTCACGCCATTCTCCTTCCTCAGCCTCCCGAGTAGCTGGGACTACAGGCACCCGCCACCACGCCCAGCTAATTTTTTGGATTTTTAGTAGAAACAGGGTTTCACTGTGTTAGCCAGGATGGTCTTGATCTCCTGACCTCGTGATCCGCCCGCCTTGGCCTCCCAAAGTGCTGGGATTACTGGCATGAGCCACCGCGCCCGGCTGAGAGTTTTTAACATGAAAGGATGTTGAATTTTATCAAAGGCCTTTTCTGCATATATTAAGATAGTCATGTGGTTTTTGTCTTTGGTTCTGTGTATATGATGGATTACATTTATTGATTTGTGTATGTTGAACCAGCCTTGCATTCCAGGGATGAAGCCGATTTGATCGTGGTGAATAAGTTTTTTGATGTGCTGCTGGATTTCATTTGCCAGTATTTCATTGCGGATTTTTCCATTGATGTTCATCAGGTATATTGGCCTGAAGTTTTCCTTTTTTGTTGTGTCTTTTCCTGGTTTTAGTATCAGGATGATGCTGGCTTCATAAAATGAGTTAGGGAGGAGTCCTTCCTTTTCAATTGTTTGGAATAGTTTCAGAAGGAATGGTACCAGCTCCTCTTTGTATTTCTGGTAGAATTCAGCTGTGAATCCATTTGGTCCTGGACTTTTTTTGGTTGGTAGGCTATTAATTGCGGCCTCAATTTCAGAGCTTGTTATTGGTCTATTCAGGGATTTGACTTCTTCCTCGTTTAGTCTTGGGAGGTTGTATGCATCCGGGAATTTATCTATTTCTTCCAGATTTTCTAGTTTATTTGTGTAGAGGTGTTTGTAGCATTCTCTGATGATAGTTTGTATTTCTGTGGGGTCAGTGGTGATAACCCCTTTATCATTTTTTAATTGTGTCTATTTGATTCTTCTCTCTTCTTTATTAGTCTAGCTAGCAGTCTATTTTGTTAATTTGTTTAAAAAAAAAACAGCTCCTGGATTCGATTTTTTTGGAGGGTTATTCATGTCTCTGTTTCCTTCAGTTTTCAGTTCTGCTCTGATCTTAGTTATTTCTTCTCTTCTGCTAGCTTTTGGATTAGTTTACTCTTACCTCTGAAGCTCTTTTAATTGATGTTCGGGTGTCAATATCAGATCTTTCTAGCTTTCTGATGTGGGCATTTAGTGCTATAAATTTCCCTCTTAACACTACTTTAGCTGTGTCCCAGAGATTCTGGCACATTGTCTCTTTGTTCTCATTGGTTTCAAAAACTACTTGATTTCTGCCTTAATTTCATTATTTACCTAGGAGTCATTCAGGAACAGTTGTTCAATTTCCAATAAATTGCGTGGTTTTGAGTGAGTTTCTTAATCCTGAGTTCTAATTTTATTGCACTGTAGTCTGAGAGACTGTTTGTTAGGATTTCAGTTCTTTTGCATTTGCTGAGGAGTGTTTTACTTCCAATTACGTGGTCCATTTTAGAATTAAGTGCCATGTGGCACTGAGAAGAATGTATATTCTGTTGACTTGGGGTAGAGAATTCTGTAGATGTCTGCCAGGTCCACTTGATCCAGAGCTGAGTTCAAATCCTGAATATGCTTGTTAATTATCTGTCTCATTGATCTGTCTAATACTGGCAGTGTGGTGTTAAAGTCTCCCACTATTATTGTGTGGGACTTTAAGTCTCTTTGTAGGTTTCTAAGAACTTGTTTTATGAATCTGGGTGCTCCTGTATTGGGTGCATATATATTTAGAATAGTTAGCTCTTCTTGTTGAATTGTTCCCTTTACCATTAGGTAATGCCCTCCTTTGTCTTTTTTGATCTTTGTTGGTTTAAAGTCTGTCTTGTCAGAGACTAGGATTGCAACCTCTGCTTTTTTCGCTTTCCATTTACTTGGTAGATTTTCCTCCATCCCTTTATTTTGAGCCTGTGTGTGTCTTTGCACATAAGATGGATCTCCTGAATACATCACAGCAATGGGTCTTGACTCCTTACCCAGTGTGCCAGTCTGTGTGCTTTAATTGGGGCATTTAGCCCATTGACATTTAAGGTTAGTGTTGTTATGTGTGAATTTGATCCTGTCATCATGATGCTATTTGGTTATTTTGCACACTAGTTGATGCACTAGTTTATCCATAGTGTCATTGGTCTTTATATTTTGGTGTGTTTTTGCAGTGGCTGTTTCCGGTTTTTCATTTCCGTATTTAGTGCTTCTTTCAGGAGTTCTTGCAGGGCACATCTGGTGGTAATGAAATCCCTCAGCATTTGCTGCTCTGGAAAGGATTTTATTTATTCTTCACTTATGAAGCTTAGTTTGGCTGGATGTGAAATTCTGGGTTGATAATTCTTTCCTTTAAGAGTGTTGAATATTGGCCCCCAATCTCTTCTGGTTTGTAGAGTTTCTGCTGAGAGGTCCCCTGTTAGTCTGATGAGTTTCTCTTTGTAGGTGACCTGGCCTTTCTCTCTGGCTGCCCTTAACAGTTTTTCCTTCATTTCAGCCTTGGAGAATCTGATGATTATGTGTCTTGGGGTTGATCTTCTTGTGGAGTATCTTAATGATGTTCTCTGTGTTTCCTAAATTTGCATGTTGTCCTGTCTTGCTAGGTTGTGGAAGTTCTCCTGGATAACATCCTGAAGTGTGTTTTCCAGCTTGTTTCCATTTTCCCTGTCTCCTTCTGGTACTGCAGTCAATCATAGGTTTGGTCTTTTTATGAAGTCCCATATTTGTTAGAGTCTTTGTTCATTCATTTTCATTTTTTTGTCTATTCTTGTTTGCATGTCTTATTTCAGTAAGGTGGTCTTCAAATTCTGATATCCTTTTTTCTGCTTAGTCCATTCAGCTGTTGATGCTTGTATATGCTTCACAAAGTTCTCGTGCTGTGTTTTTCAGCTCCATCAGGTAGTTTATGTTCCTCTCTACACTGGTTATTCTAGTTAGCAATTCCTCTATCCTTTTATCAAGGTTCTTAGCTTGCTTCTTTGCATTGGGTTAGAACATGCTCTTTTAGCTCAGCATAGTTTTTTATTACCCATCTTCTGAATCCTACTTCTGTCAATTTGTCCATGTGATCCTCTGTTCAGTTATGTGCCCTTGATGGAGAGACATTGTGATCATTTGTAGAAGAGGCACTCTGGCCTTTTGGGTTTTCAGTATTTTTTCATTGATTCTTTATCATCTTCATGAGGTTGTCTAGTTTCAGTCTTTGAGCCTACTGACCCTTGGATGGGGTTTTTGTGGGGAGCCTTTTTGTTCTTGTTGATGCTATTGTTGCATTCTGCTTGTTTGTTTTTCTTTCAATAGTCAGGTCCCTCTTCTGTAAGGCTGCTGCAGTCGGCTGGGAGTTCACTTCAGGCCCCGTTTATCTGATTCTCTCCCGTGCCTGGAGATGTCACTCAGGGAGGCTGGAGAACAGCAAAGATGGGTGCCTGCTTCTCTCTCTGGGGCCTCTGAGGGGCACCAACCTGATGCCGGTAGGATCACTCCTGTATAAGGTGCCTGACAACCCCTGTTGGAATGTCTCACCCAGTTGGGTGGCACGGGGAGGAGGACCCGCTTAACAAAGCACTTTGGCCTTTATTGGAGAGGGTGTGCTTTGCTGTGGAGAAACCCACTCCTCTGCACTGCCCAGATTCCTCAGAACTACCAGGAAGAGAGGCTAAGTCTGCTGGTCCGCAGAGACTACAGCCACCCCTCCCACTTAGGGGCTCAGGCCCAGGGAGATCCAAATTCTGTCCCTGAGCCTCTAGCTGGAGTTATTGGAGATCCTCCAGGGAAGCCCCACCCAATGAGGAAGGATGGGTCAGGTTTAAGCTTGAAGAGGCCCTCTGGCCACAGACTGCCACAGCCGGTGTGTTGGGCTGTGGGGACAAGTCTTGGGACTTGTCTTTTTTGTTTAGTTGTTTGTTGTTTGTTTTTTGTTTTTTGTTTTGAGACAGAGTCTCTCTGTCACCCATACTGGAGGGCAATGGCGCAGTCTTAGCTCACTGCAACCTTTGTCTTCCAGGTTCAAGTGATTCTTATGCCTCAGCCTCCTGAGTAACTGGGATTACAGGTGTGCGCCACTATGCCCAGCTGGTCTTTGTGTTTTTAGTAAAGATAGGGTTTCGCCACGTTGCATAGGCTGGTCTCAAACTCCCAGCCTTAAGTGATCTGCCCAACTCAGCCTCCCAAAGTGCTGGGATTACAAGCGTGAGCCAACATGCCTGGCCTTGTACTTGGTGTTTTAAAATGCAAAACATCTTGTACAGTCTTTCTTTCTTTGTTTATTGAAATTATTTATGCCTAATAAACAGGATTTAATATCTTTAATTTTCATTCCATGGAATTAAATCTATCTGTCTCTGAGTTTTAAAGTTCTGCTTATCTAAAATCCAGAATGTCAACAACTCTGTTACTGGGTTTATAACCAAAAGAAAATAAATTATTCTCTCAAAAAGACACGTGCAATCTTATGTTCATCTCTGCGCTATTCACAACAGCAAAGACATCAAATCAACCCAGGTGCCCATCAGTGGTAGATTGGATAAAGAAAGTGTGGTACATACACAACTGTGGACTACTATGCAGCCATTAAAAAAATAAAGTCATGTCCTTTGCAGCAACATGGATGGAGCTGGAGGCCATAATCCTAAGCAAATAAACGCAGGAATGTGAAACCAAATACCTCAAGTTCTCACTTGTTGTTAATATTAGGAGCTACGCATTAAGCATATATAGCCATAAATATTGGAACAATAGACACTGTGAACTACTAAAGGGTGGAGGGAGGTGGGGGTAAAAGAAAAACTACCTTTGGATACTATGCTCACTATCAGGTGATGGAATCCATACTCTAAACCTCAGCATCATGCAGTATTCCCGTTTAACAAACCTACACATGTACCTCCTGTATCTAAAAAGTTGAAAGTTTTTGAAAAAAAATTTATTCTTTATAAATTGTTACTATATGGTATATGGGGGATGTAGTGCTCTAAATAAATAAAACTGGAATTTCTTATCAGATAAAAAAATAAAAAGTCCAGAGTCTATGTATCTAAACCATACTTAGTATTTTTCTTTTACTGATATAAGCTCTAAGGTGACATTGTCACTCTTTGTTCATTTCTGTCTTCCTCAAAATTAATTCCAGAGAAGCAATTCTGTTTGCTTTCTTTGTCTTTATGAATGATTCTTAAGAGAAACTGACTACTTTAATTGGTACCTTAGCTTCTGCAGCCTCTTCCTTAAATTTTCTTGATTTTTTTTTTTTTTTTGGTCCCTCAGGTTTAGTGGTTTTTAAACTTTTTTCTGTACTCCCTAACTTTGGAGACCAAATTGGAAAGCAGTTGTAAAGAGTGAGACTAAATTGAGAACTGCAAATGTAGCATTGCCTTAGAAAAATGGCCTGGTAAAATAGTGTTATTTATAAAATGATGTATTTTACTCATTAATTTTTAATAGAACACTAATTTAAAATGTTTTTCACAATATTATAAATAGAAAGTTTTTATATGTATCTAAAATAGGATTTCATTTCAGCAGCTTTTCATGATGTTGCATCTATTATAAAGCAAGCAATATTGTACTGTAAGATTAGGAAACTCAGAAATTTGTTTGCATGAACAATTTCAAAATAGGAAAGACATTTATCAGGACTGAGCTAATGAGTATTTGATGGCCCAGAGTTGGCAAAAATACAGAAAAAAATAATTTTTGGATTGCTGTTTTATTACAGAATAAAAGAGAAATACCAGCTCTTTGGAATGTTGAAGTTTCATGTTTCCTTATGTTTTTGTTTTGTTTACAGGTCCTCCTCCTTTCCCTGCAGAACCTGTTGTTTTACCTGAACCAGCATATGTTTCAAAAGTACATTATGGTAGGAAAGTTTTTTGTAATGTTCTTCTTTAGAAGAGTAGCCCAATTAAAAATAGTAACAACATAATTAAAATAAGCATAGGTATGAAAATGTACATTAACACTTTATCATCCAAACCTTTCACACTTCTACAAAAAGGAGAATGAAAGAAATAAGGAATGGAGAGGACAGATTGAAGAAAAGATTTTTTTTTCCTATAAGGAGATGTTTTATCAATTTCATACATCTTTTTTAGAATTCTTTGCTTTGGTGGGCTTGTCATGAACGAAAACCAATGGCTTTCTGGTACTTGGAGGTCATTTGACACATTCATTTCAAATAATTTGTTTATTTTGTTTTAATGACCATTATTTGTCACTCAAGCCCGAGAAAGCTGCAACTTCAGTTGAAGTTACTAGTTGTGTGACCTAGGACCAGTTACTTCTCTGTGTACCATTTTTACTCATCTATAAGATAGTCATTACAGTAATTATCTTATAGGGTTATCATGAGGATTAAATGAATTCATAAATATAAAATTCTTACATCAGTGCCTAGCACACCATAGATGCTCACTAAATAGTAACTAATATTATTTTATTATAACAATCACATTTCACATTGTATGGTAGTTATTATATACTTTGCCTTTTAGATTATGAATCTCCTGAAAGCTAGACAATTATTCTTTTTTTTCTAATTTCTTTATTTTATTTTATTTTATTATTATTATACTTTAAGTTTTAGGGTATATGTGCACAATGTGCAGGTTTGTTACGTATGTATACATGTGCCATGTTGGTGTACTGCACCCATTAACTCGTCATTTAGCATTAGGTATATCTCCTAATGCTCTCCCTCCCCCCTCCCCCCACCCCACAACAGTCCCCGGAGTGTGATGTTCCCCTTCCTGTGTCCATGTGTTCTCACTGTTCAATTCCCACCTATGAGTGAGAACATGCGGTGTTTGGTTTTTTGTCCCTGCGATAGTTTGCTGAGAATGATGATTTCCAGTTTCATCCATGTCCCTACAAAGGACATGAACTCATCATTTTTTATGGCTGCATAGTATTCCATGGTGTATATGTGCCACATTTTCTTAATCCAGTCTATCATTGTTGGACATTTGGGTTGGTTCCAAGTCTTTGCTATTGTGAATAGTGCCGCAATAAACATACGTGTGCATGTTAGACAATTATTCTTAATTTTTACTTTTACTACCGAGTGGGCACACTTCAGACTTTAACGTTTAGAGTATTTGTAAGAGGAAAAAGAAAAGGAAACTTTATTTTTCATTTTCCAGGCCTGCAGGTTAGGATTTGAAAAGTTCTATGCCTATTCAGCATCCATTGTCTTTCTAAGACAGGAAAAAAGCCCTGCACATTTGTGTGCTTGTGTGAAGTAAAAAGACCAGACCAGGGAAAATAGGCCCATTCAAAAGACAAAATCCACCAATAGTTAGATATAGTGTGTGGCCTAACAGTTGTAAGAATTGATGAAGAGAGGGCAATGAGGGATCAGTCCTACAGCAGTGATCTCTTAATATGGGAAGAGGTTTTTGTCTTTCCTTTCAGCTTCTGTGGACATTTTTAATGAATAAGGGGATAGAATCCTAAGTCAAGGATGGCAAATAATATAGATTGCTATTACTTCAGGAAAACAGGTGATAATCTGTGAGAAAGAATATGTAGTTTTTAAAAATACCAGGTTTGGTAGGCTCAGGTCAGGAGACATATCTGTCATAAAAGGGAAAGCAAATTCTTTAAATTTATGGGTAAAAAGAAGTTTTGGATGTTATAACTTTTGAAGAAGAAAGATTTGAGACCCACAAACTGTTGGGCCAGTTACAGTGGTAGTCACTATTTCCCAGCCTGTGTGGTTTGCTATATATATGTGTGCGTGTATTTATTTATTTATTTGAGATGGAGTTTTGCTCTTGTCACCCAGGCTGGAGTGCAGTGGCACAATCTCAGCTCACTGCAACCTCTGCCTCCCAGGTTCAAGCGATTCTCCTGCCTCAGGCTCCCAAGTAGCTGGGATTACAGGCACCCACCACCACACCTGGCTAATTTTTGCATTTTTAGTAGAGACAGGGTTTCACCATGTAGACCAGACTGGTCCCAAACTCCTGACCTCAAGCGATCTGCCTCCCAAAGTACTGGGATTACAGGCGTAAGCCACCGTGCCCGGCCTACTTTGCTATATGTTTCTAACTGGACTATATCCTCATTAAAAATAATGAGGCCAGGCGTGGTAGCTCACGCCTATAATCCCAGCACTTTGTGAGGCCAAGGCGGGTGGATCATGAGGTCAAGAGTTCAAGACCAGCCTGGCCAATATGGTGAAACCCTGTCTCTACTAAAAATACAAAAATTAGCCGGGCGTGGTGGCGCACGCTTGTAGTCCCAACTACTCGGGAGGCTGAGGCAGAAGAATTGCTTGATTCTTCGAACCCGGGAGGCCGAGATCATGCCACTGCACTTCGGTCTGGGTGACAGAGCAAGGCTCCATCTCAAAAAAAAAAAAAAAAAAGATCCATAGATAATTTTTGATGTATATTCTTGGTTATAAACTGTTCTATGGTAATCCTAGGTTACTTAGAACTATCTTCCTCCTCTTTCAAAATTTCTGTCTTTTTTAGTGAGAACATGGAACTATATCAAGAATCTAAATGCTTAGTGGTTTGTAGCAGTTCTCAATGGGACAAATAATAAGAGAATGTATTTTGATTGTCACAATGATTAGGGCATTCAGTGGGGTGCTGGTCATCTTGCAAAGTGTGGCACAGTCCTGTATAACAAAGAATTGTCTTGTGTCCTGTATGACTTTTGAATATATCATCAGACAGACTCTACAGATATAAATCAGTAGTCTGCTAGTATGCAATACCGACACATCCTTTTATAAGTTATCCAAAAAGCTCAATAACTCTTATTCTTTTAGAATTGAAAATTTTGAAATCTCAGTCATGACCTAAATTATGAATTTGCTTACAGATGTCTATATATTATTAAATAATTTGATTGTAAGGTTATAATAAGAATAATAAGGCAGCTCTAGGAGGAGCACTATGTTCTTGAAATTTATGTTTTGATTTTTTTCTAGAAGGGAGACATATTCAATATGCAAAGATTTCACAGATCGTTAAAGAAACATTTAATCAACTAATTTCTAATCGCTCAGAATACCTGAAATATAGCAGTTCATTGGCTGCTTTTATAATTGAAAGAGGTAAGTCCACATATTTGGGAAAAACTAATATTGTAATAATCTAATAGTAATATTTTAGTTAACTATCTTTGCCACTGTACACAGTGGTGTTGCATTGATTTGAAGTGACTTTTTCTAGTAAGTGTGGGTCATTAAACACAAAGCTTCTCCAAGGTAGAGATAAAGCACACTGACCAGGACCCAACAGAGAACTGCAAAACAGTGAAAGTCTTTACATTTTAAACCTTAGCCCTGCTGGCATCACTACCCTTCTGAAATCTAGTCCTCAGTAACATTAAGAATAGCATCTTTTCTTGATTTTCAAGTAAGAAAAGATTGAAATATGGAATCTTATTCTTGTGGACGTATAATGTTGTGATTCTAACTATGTTTTTATCTTTTGTTAACACTTTAATGTTCTGAGTTCATCATTAATTGAAACCATTTGAGTCTTACATTCATCTCTGAATTAGATATTATAAATTACATAGAAACAGTTTGAGATTTGATTCCTATTCTTAAGGAGTTGTTAGGATCTAAGTAGGCAGAGTAGATATATATACTAGTTGAAAGTCTAAGATGATAAAAGTTAAAACTTGTTTTCCATGATGCAAAAAGTGTGTGAGAATTCATAGATAGGGAAGAAAAGATAGGGTTTAAAATCTTTTGGAACAGGCATGACTTAAGCTGTAACTTTAAGGGTTGATAAAATTTGGATAAATAGAAGAAAGGAAGACATTTTTGCAAAGAGAAAGGAATGAGGGAAGCAGCAGTGCGAAAACTACAGGACAATGAGTAAATTTGTTGCTAGTACAGATTAGCCTGTATACAGGAGTAATACAAAATGCAGTTAGATTGATAAAATAGTGCCAGATTATGGAGTGGTTTAAAAACAGGTCAAAAGTTAAATTTAATAAGATCAGTTAAATCTGTAATTTCAAACAGTGATAGACTGTGGGCTGTAATTGTTGGGAGCATTAATCAGACTCAGTTCTGCTATTTAAATTACTTTGGGCAAATTATATACTTAACATCTCTATGTTTTAATTTTTTCTCATTTCTTAAAAGTAGAGATAATAGAAACAATAACAACCCAACTTCATGGAGTTGTTAGGATTAGATATAATAATGTCAATATTAGTACTTGGCATTTAGTAAAAGCCTAATTTCATTTGTAATGATTAAGATAAATGAATATTTAAATAATAATTGACAAATAATTTTTTAAAAGATTGCAGGGGTTGAACCTGAATTATGGAATCACAATTTATGTGGTTGTGATGGAGTGCCTACATTAGAGTTGAGATGGACATAAATGGGAAGGGAAAAATACATCTTTTAAAAAAATTTATTTGATAAGGTGAAAGTGACAATAAGTGTTAGATGAAGTGACATGAATAAAAAGTAATACCAACATTTAAAGTTGACATAGGATAATCATGTTTCCTCATCCATAGGGAATCTAGAAGCTAGTGTGAAGCTGATTGAAGAAGAGCATGGATAAGAATAATAAATGTACTTTTAGATAATATGAGTACGAATATAAGCAGGAAAAGCCTGAGTGCAATCAGATGAACATTCCTGGAGTAACTCACACAATCAGTACATATTTAAGATGTATTATTAGAAACTTGGCCTCATCAGTTTTTTAAAAATTTCAGTAGTTTTGGGGGAACGGGTGGTGTTTGGTTACAGGGATAAGTTCTTTAGTGGCGATTTCTGAGATTTTGGTGTACCCATGACCCAAGCAGTCTATGCTGTACCCAATGTGTAGCCTTTTATCCCTCATCCCCCCTACTACCCTTCCCCCAGCGCCCCAGAGTCTATTATATCATTCTTATGCTTTTGTTTCTTCCTGGCTTAGCTCCCACTTGTAAGTGAGAACATACAATGTTTGATTTTCCATTCCTCGTTACTTCCCTTAGAATAATGGTCTCCAACTCAATCCAGGCTGAGTAGTATTCCAAGGGTGTGTGTGTGTGTGTGTGTGTGTGTGTATGTGTATGTGTGTGTATGCCACAATTTCTTTATCCACTCATGATCGATGGGCATTTGGGCTGGTTCCATATTTTTGCAGTTGCAAATTGTGCTGCTCTAAACGTGTGTGTAAGTGTCTTTTTCATATAATGACTTTTTTTCCTCTGGGTAGATACCCAGTAGTAGGATTGCTGGATCAAATGATAATTCTACCTGTAGTTCTTTAAAGAGTCTCCATACTGTTTTCCATAGAAATTGTACTAGTTTACATTCCCACCAGCATTGTAAAAGTATTCCCTTTACACCACATGCACGTCAACATCCATTATTATTTTAATTTTTAAATTATAGCCAGTCTTGCAGGAGTAAGGTGGTATTGCATTGTGGTTTTGATTTGCATTTCCCTAATAATTAGTGATGTTGAGCATTTTTTCATATATTTTTAGCCATGTTATGTCTTCTTTTGAGAATTGTCTATTCATGTCCTTAGCCCATTTTTTGATGGGATTATTTGTTTTTTTCTTGCTGATTTGAGTTCCTTGTAGACTCTGGATATTAGTCCTTTGTCAGATGCATAGTTTGCAAAGATTTTCTCCCACTCTGTGGGTTGTCTGATTACTCTGCTGATTATTTCTTTTGCTATGCAGAAATGTTTTAGTTTAAGCCTCATCTATTTATCTTTGTTTTTGTTGCATTTGCTTTTTGGGTTCTTGGTCATGAACTCTTTGCCTAAGCCAAAATGTAGAAGAGTTTTTCCAGTGTTATCTTCTAGAATTTTTGTGGCTTAATGTCTTAGATTTAAGTCTTTGATCCATCTTTTTTTTTTTTTTTTTTTTTTTTTGAGACGGAGTCTCGCTCTGTCGCCCAGGCTGGAGTGCAGTGGCTGATCCATCTTGAGTTGATTTTTGTATAAGATGAGAGATGAGAGACCCAGTTTTATTGTTCTACATGTGGCTTGCCAGTTATCCCAGCATCATTTGTTGAATAGGATGTCCTTTCCCCACTTTATGTATTTGTTTGCTGTGTCGAAGGCCAGTTGACTGTAAGTATTTTGTTTTATTTCTGGGTTCTCCATTCTGTTCCATTATTCTGCGTGCCTAGTTGTATACCAATACCAATACCATGTTGTTTTGGTAACTATAGCCTTGTAGTATATAGTTTGAAGTCTGGTAATGTGATGCCTCCAGATTTGTTCTTTTTGATTAGTCTTACTTAGGCTATGCAGGTTGTTTTTTGGTTCTATGTGAATTTTAGGATTTTTTTCTAGTTCTGTGAAGAACAGTGATGGTATTTCTATGGGAATTGCATTGAATCTGTAGATTGCTTTTGGCAGTATGGTGATTTTCACAATACTGATTCTACCCATCCTTGAGCATGGGAGGTGTTTCCATTTGTTTCTGTCATCTGTGATTTCTTTCAGCAGTGTATTGTAGTTTCCCTTGTAGAGATCTTTCATCTCCTTGGTTAGGTATATTCCTGATTTTTTTTTTTTTTTTTAGCTGTTGTAAAGGGGGTTTAGTTCTTGATTTTATTCCCAGCTTGGTCACTGTTGGTGTATAGCAGAGATACTGATTTTTGTACATTGATTTTGTATCCTAGAACTTTGCTGAATTCATTTATTAGATCTGGGAGGTTTTTGGATGAATCTAGGGTTTTCTAGGTATACTATCATATCATCAGTGAACAGTGACAGTTTGACTCCCTCTTTACTGATTTGGACGTTCTTTATTTCTGTCTTTTGTCAGGTTGCTCTGGCTAGGACTTCTAGTACTGTGTTGAATAGAAATGATGAGAGCAGGCATCCTTGTCTTGTTCCAGTTCTTTCTCAGGGGGAATACTTTGAACATTTCCCTGTTCAGTATAATATTGGCTGTGTGTTAATCACAGATGGCTTTTATTACCTTAAGGTATGTCCCTCCTATGCCAGTTTTGCTGAGGGTTTTAATCTTAAGGTGATGCTGGATTTTGTCAAATGTTTTTTCTGTATCTATTGAGATGATCACATAATTTTTGTTTTTAATTCTGTTTATGTGGTGTATCACATTTATCACCTTGCATATGTTAAACCATCCCTTCATCCCTGGTATGAAACCCACTTGATCATGGTGTATTATCTTTTTATGCTCTTGGATTCAGCTAGTATTTTTGTTGAAGATTTTTGCATCTATGTTCATCAGGGATATTGGTCTTTAGTTTTCTTTTTATTTAATGTCTTTCGCTGGTTTTGGTATTAGGGTGATACTGGCTTCATAGAATGTTTTAGGGAGCATTCCCTCTTTCTCCATCTTTTGGAATAGTTTCAGTAAGATTGGTACCAATTCTTCTTTGAATGTCTGATAGAATTCAGCTGTGAATCTGTCTGGTTGCGAACTTTTTTGTTGACATTTTTTAAATTATGGTTTCACTCTCACTGCTTGTTATTGGTTTGTTCAGAGTTTCTATTTCTTCCTGGCTTAATCTAGGAGGGTTGTCTGTTTCCAGGAATTTATCCATCTCTTCTAGATTTTCTAGTTTGTGCATGTGAAAGTATTCATAGTAACCTTGAATGATCTTTTGTATTTCTGTGTCATCACTTATCTCCTGTCTTGTTTCTAGTTGAGCTTATTTGAATCTTGTCTCTTCTTTTCTTGGTTAATCTCACTACTGGTCTATCAATTTTGTTTGTCTTTTCAAAGAACCAGCTTTTCATTTATCTTTTGTTTTTGGTATTTCATTTATCTTTTGTTTTTGGTATTTTTTGTTTCAATTTTGTTTATTTCTGCTCTGATCTTTATTATATCTTTTCTTCTGCTGTGTTTGGGTTTGGTTTGTTCTTGCTTCTCTAGTTCCTTGAGGTGTCACTTTAGATTAGTTTGTTTGTGCCCTTTCAGACTTTTGATACAGGCATTTAATGCTATGAATTTCCCTCTTAGCACCACTTTTGCTGTATCCCAGAGGTTTTGATAGATTGTGTCACAATTATTGTTCAGTTCAAATAATTTTTTAATTTCCATCTTGATTTCATTGTTGATACAAAGATCATTCAAGAGCACATTATTTAATTTCCATATACTTCTATAGCTTTGAGTGTTCCTTTTGGAGTTAATTTTCAAATTTATTCCACTGTAGTCTGAGAGAGTACTTGATATAATTTCAGTTTTCTTAAATTTACTGAGACTTGTTTTGTAACCTGTCATATGGTCTATCTGGTAGAATATTCCATGTGCTAATGAATAAAATGTATATTCTGCAGTTGTTGGGTAGAATGTTCTGTAAATATCTGCTAAGTTCATTTATTGTAGGGTATAGTTTAAGTCCATTGTTTCTTTGTTGACTTTCTCTCTTGATGACCTGTGTAGTGTTGTTAGTGGAGTATTAAAGTCCCCCACTATTACTGTGTTGCTGTCTTATCTTTTTTCTTAGGTGGTAGTAGTTATTTTATAAATTTGTGAGCTCCAGTGTTAAGTGCATATATATTTAGAATTATGATATTTTCCTGTTGGACTAATCCTTTTATCATTATATGATGTCCCTCTGTGTCTTTTTAAACTGCTGCTGCTTTACAGTTTGTTTTATCTGATATAAGAATAGCTACTCCTGCTTGCTTTTGGTTTCCATTTGCATGGAGTATCTTTTTCCACCTCTTTACCTTATGTGAGTCCTTATGTGTTAGGCGAGTCTCTTGAATACAGCAGAAATTTGGTTGGTGAGTTCTTATCCATTCTGCAATTCCATATCTTTTAAGTGGAGCATTTAGGCCATTTACATACAACGTTAGTCTTGAGATATGGGGTACTGTTCTATTCATCATACTAGTTGTTGCCTGAATACCTTTGGTGTTTTTTTTAATTGTGTTATTGTTTTATAGGCCCTGTGAAATTTATGCTTTTATGAGCTTCTATTTTGGTGTATTCTGACGTTTTGTTTCAAGATTCATAAGTCCTTTTAGCATTTATTTAATACTGGCTTCACAGTGGTGAATTCTCTTAGCATTTGTTTGTCTGGAAAAGACTTTATCTTTCCTTCATTCATGAAGCTCAGTTTTGCTGGATACAATATTCTTGGCTGATAATTATTGTTTAAGGAGTCTAAAGGTAAGACCCCAATCCCTTCTGACTTGTAGGGTTTCTGCTGAGAAATCTACTGTTAATCCGATAGGTTTTCCTTTATAGGTTACCTGATGCTTTTTTCTCATGCTCTTAAGATTCTTTCCTTCATCTTGACTTTAGATAGCCTGATGACTTTGTGCCTGGGTGATGATCGTTTTGTGATGAATTTCCCAGGTGTTCTTTGAGCTGCTTATATTTGGATGTCTACATCTCTAGCAAGGCCAGTGAAGTTTTCCTAAATTTTTCCCTCAAATACGTTTTCCAAACTTTTAGATTTCTCTTCTTCCTCAAGAACACCATAGTTATTATGTTTAGTCATTTAACATAATCCCAAATTTCTTGGAGGCTTTGTTCATTTTTTTATATTCTATTTTCTTTGTCTTTGTCAGATTGGATTAATTAAAAGCCTTGTCTTTGAGCTCTGAAGTTATTTCTTCCACTTGTTCTAGTCTATTGCTGAAACTTTCCAGTGCATTTTGTATTTCTCTAAGTATGTCTTTTCCAGAAGTTGTGATTTTATTTTCGTTATGATAGCTTTTTCTCTGGAGACTTTTTCATCCATGCCCTATATATGTTTTTAATTTCTTTAATTTGGTTTTCACCTTTCTCTGGTACCTCCTTGAGGAGCTTAATAATCTTCTGAATTCTTTATCTGGCAGTTCAGAGATTTATTCTTGGTTTGGATGCATTGCTGGAGAGCTAGTGTGATCTTTTGGGGGTGTTATAGAATCTTGTTTTGTGATATTACCAGATTTACTTTTCTGGTTCCTTCTCATTTGGGGAGACTGTTTCAGTGGAAATATCTGGAACTCAAGGTCTGCTCTTCACATTCTTTCTTTCCATGGGGTGAGCCCTTGGTGTGGTGTTCTCCCCCTTCCCCTAAGGATGGATTTTCCTGAGAGCCAGACTGCAGTGATTATTATTGCCTTTCTGGGTGTAGCCATCCAGCAGCGTTACTGGGCTGCAGGCTGGTACTGGAGAATGTCTGCGAAGAGTCCTGTGATGTGATCCATCTTCAGGTCTCCCAGCCATGAATACCAGAACCTGCTCTGGTAGAGATGGCAGGGTAGTGAAGTGGACTCTGGGGAATCCTTGGTTATAGTTTTGTTTAGTGTGCTGGTTTTCTCAAATGCTGGTTATGCTAGCAGTGAAGTTGTCACATGGACAGACTCAGGACCTCTGCCAGGATGTTGCAGGTGGTGAAATTAGCTGTTGTTTTCTCCTTCTTTGGAGCAGGGTGGTTCTGTTACGAGTTGCTGTAATGGCTTGAGTTGATTGGCCTCCAGCCAGGAGGTGGCACTTTCAAGAGGGCACCAGCTGCCGTAGGAGAATGGGGGGATATAAGCTTGCCCTACCTTAGCCAGGATAAGTATTCAGGTTTCTCTGGCAGTGGATGGGGCTGTAGAGCTCCCAAGAGTGCCTTTTGTCATCGGCTACCAGCGTAGGTAGAGAAAAACCATCAGGCAGAAGCAGAGTTAGGTGGGTCTGAGCTCAGACTCTTCTTGTGCTGTGGCCACTGTGGGGAATGGCAGGATGCTTCTCAGTCCAATGGAGTTATGTTTTAGGGGGATTATGGCTGCCTCTGCCCTGTCATACATGTCACCAGGGAAGTTGGGGAAAGCCAGCACTGACAGGCCTCACCCAGCCCCCACACAGCCAACAAGGCCAGTCTCACTCCTGCAGTGCCCCACCAACAGAGCCCAGTTTATATTCAGGCTGCAGCAGGCAGCGCTGAGATCTTGCACGAGGAGGCTATAATCCTCCCCACTGAGAAAGCAAGCAGGGCTTTCAGGCCTGGAGCCTGTCATAGGGTGTGGCTTCTGCGCTTCTATCTGCACTTCCCATTCACCCCCATGGATTCTGCTCAGGAAAATTTGTGCTCGGTCAAAATTATGACAGACTTCAGCTAGAAGCTTCCTTTAACCTGTAGCCCCTTCCCAGTCCCACTGGCTGCCTTACCCAAGGACCCCTTGAGATAAAGCCAGGGATGACTTCCATGGGCTGGGGACTGGGATCTCCTACAGGGCTCTTCCCACTGTTTGTCTTCTATTTTGCTTGGCTTCCTAAATTTATTTCATCTCTAGGGAAAGTTCAGTCCTTCTCCTGTGATCTGGATTTTTAGGTTCCCCAGTAGGGATGTGTGTTCAGAGGTAGACTTTTCCCCACCTCACACTTTGGGAACTCAGTTTTTCAGCTGTCTCACAGAGTTTGCAATGGCAAGCTACTTCTTTCAAAGGGTCTGTGAATTCCTTTCGTTTTCCTGGTATGTTCCTGCAGTGGTTCTTGGAGTAAAAGTTCATGATGTGAGTCTCCACACACTATTCTGTTCATCCAAGTGGAAGCTGCATGCTAGTCCTGTGTCCTATCTGCCGTTTTCCCCCATCAAAAATCACCTTATCATTTTTAATTGGGTCTGTAAGAAGCTGTCAAATCTAAATGTCCTTCCCTCCCCTGCCACCAAATCTATATACTTTCCTGCACTTGTATGCATCTTCTCTACTGTGACAGTAGAGGAAGCATCACTCCTCATATAGGCTTATTCTTCTACTTAAATTCTGATTCCATTCCTTCTCACATCTTGATAAATTCTTTCTTTCAGTTAACTCTTCTTTTTCCGGCAATAACAAACAAGTATCTCCCTGAAGCATTGCAAGTTGAGTTACAGAGCTGAGAAAGAAGCTGAGTTCTTTGCTACAGTATTACCCTTTACAACTCAGAGCTTATTATCACCATTCCAGAACTTATGCTGATACTATATAATTCTATTTAAGGGAAGGTTTACAGACCTGGTTATTGAGTCAGATTCAGCATTCATAGCGTGACATCCGTATCCTAGGAATGAAGGCAGAGTCTGTGCCCAGGTGTCCATGAATAATATATCTTTGCTTTCATCTCTTCAGTATTCTGGAAAGCCTGGCTTCCCAAATTTCCATCCTAAAAATAAAACAAAGAAACCCTCCTTTAAACCCATGACACCTTTTTGCTTAACCCTGTCATTATTTATTTGACTTTGTAGCCAGACTTCATCAAGAAGCTCCTGACAGCCACTGTGTCTACTGTTTACTTCAACTTAGTTTTTTCTTTTTCTCCACTACTTCTTGGAAATTAGCCTTGCCAAGGTACCCACTGCCTGCATGTTGCACAATCCAGTGGATTTTGTTACCTATTCACTTGACTTTCCAGAAACATTTAACACAGTTTACCACTCCTTGTTTTTTCTACCACAATACCCTCCTGGTCTACCTGCTCTCCACCCTACCACCCACAATATTGACAACAAATTTCAAATATACAATACATTATTACTAACTGTAGTCTCCATGCTCTACATTAGGTCTCCAGAAGTTATTAGTTTTACAACTCCAAGTTTGTACCCTTTGATCAATGTGTCTCCATTTCCCCTTCTTTCTAACCGCTAGTAACCACCATTCTACTCTGTTTTTATGAGTTCAACCTTTTTAGATTCCACATATGAGTGAGATTATGCAGTGTTTGTCTTTCTGTGTCTGGCTTACTTCACTTAACATAATGTCTTCCAGGTTCATTCATATTGTTGAAAATGGCAGAATTTTCTTCTTTTTAGGGGGGCTGAAAAATATTCCATTTATATATGTCATAGTTTCTTTATCTGTTGCTTTATTGGGACATTTAGGTTGTTTCTGTATCTTGGCTATTGTGAATAATGCTACAGTGAACGTGGGAGTGTAGACACCTCTTCGGATATTAATTTCACTTCCTTTGGATATATACACAGAAGTGGGATTGCTGGATTATATGGCAAGTTATAGTTTTATTTTGTTGCGGAATCTCCATAGTTTTCCACAATGCCTATAAAAATTTACATTTCTGCCAACAACATATAAGGGTTTTTATCTACATCCTCACGAAAACTTACATTTTGACTTTTTGATAATAGACATCCTAACAGGAGTGAAGATGTCTCATTGTGATTTTGACTTGCATTTCTCTGGTGATTAGTGATGTTGAGCACCTTGTCATATACCTGTTTGTGTGTCTTCTATAAAAGAAAATGTCTTTTCAGGTTCTGTTTCCATTTTTAAATCAAGTTAGTTGCTTTTTACTATTGAGTTGTGGGAGTTACATATATACTTTGAGTATTAACCCTTTATTGGAGATATGGTTTGCAAATATTTTCATCTGTTCCGTAAGTTGTCTTTTTATTTTGTCGATTATTTTGTTTGCTTTGTAGGAGGGAAATGTAACCCAAGATGATTTTTACTTCGGTAGCTTCCCCATAGCTCTTTGGTAAAAATCCATAAACTTCTCAGCATAGTATACTATATAACACCTCTTTCTCCAACTTCTTCTTACACCATTTCCTTCACCCCACTTACTAGATTAGCTATACTTCTGTCTTTGCCCAGGAGAGAAATAGTCTTCTGTCTTTGCCCAGGGCGGTGTGCACGTGTTATTTCTTTTGGCTAGAATACCCTTTGTCTCACTGGTGCTGAAGCTTAAATTTCAGCTCATTAGGGAGGGATTCTGCATGAGGTAAGCTTTTCTCTCATTATCTTCACGTAAGCCCCATAATTGTTTCCTTCAAAGCACTTATCACACTTTGGGGTTTGTTTAATCTTTTTTCTGTCTCTTCTGCTATAAGCCTTATGAAGGTATGTCTTGCTCAACATTTTATTCCTAACATCCACTTTAGTGCCTGGTACTTGGTAACACCTCAGCAATTGTTGCTGAGTTATTAGGTTGGTGCCAAAAAAAAAAAAAAAATGATTAAGAACTGCAATTACTTTTGCACCAGCCTAATAGTAAAAATCCATTAGGCGGTTGTAAATGTAGAACTGAACTTTGTTTGAAAAACGAAAACTCAGGATTTCCTGACGTAAGAGATAGAAAGAATGAGGAGGATATTCAAAGGGGAATATGGGGGAAAAAAGAGTGATCTAGTCACTGGGCAATGGAAAGAATTAGAATGTGAGAGGAAAAAAGACTTCCAATTGTGTATTTTTGGAGCATAGAATTTCCAGGAGATTTCAAGCGGGCCACAGCAAAATGTGAATGGAGGAAAGCTACTGGAAAAAGCATAAGGGTTTGTGTTTCTTTTTTGTTTTTAAGAAAGCAGCTCCAGTAGAACAGAGAAAGAAACTAATTTGGTTTATAGGGTTTGAGTGGATTAAGAAAAATTAGAGGCATTAAATATAGATAATTTAAGACAGAAGCAGAATGGCAAATGAAGTGTCTTAGAAGATCAAATACATCTAGATGTAGAAGAATAGCCATATTTGAAAGCCAAGGACATTTGGTAATTCTGTTGATCTTGGTAAAGATTTAGATGAAGTATTATAAAACATCTGCCCTTTTCATTGAGACACTACTTTTTAATTTTGCTTCTTAGAAGACTCTAAGACTCTCATTTTAAATTGTGGAATTATTTTTTCATCTTTTCAGTTCATATATTGTACTAAATTAAAAATGGTGAGATAGAGGTAAGAGTTGAACATAGGGAAGAGAGAGGTTAAATTAACCTGCTACTGTCTACCTTTTTCTTTCAGCTGGACAACATGAGGTTGTAGCTATAGGCACAGGTGAATACAATTACAGCCAGGACATTAAGCCAAATGGAAGAGTATTGCATGACACTCATGCTGTTGTTACAGCAAGAAGGTCTCTTCTTAGGTAAGACAGTACATATTTTAATGTTATTAAATATGAATGCCCTCAGCCCAAAGTAACTTCATATAAATGTCTTCATTTACAAATGGAATTTTATTGATCATAGAGCCAAGGGTGTCACATTTTCTTATCTAAGTCATCGGATTAATTCCATGTCACCTTCGGAACATTTATCATAGTAACGCCAATGTCTACCCTGTGGATTTTAGTGACTTCTATTATTAAGACCTGTGAACTCAGTTTTTGTTGTTTTGTTTTGTTTTGAAATGGAGTTTCACTTTTGTTGCCCAGGCTGGAATACAGTGGCACAATCTCGGCTTACTGCAACCTCCGGCTTCCAGGTCCAAGCGATTCTGCTGTCTCAACCTCCCAAATAGCTGGGATTACAGGCATGCACCAACACGCCCGGCTAATTTTTTGTATTTTAGTAGAGACAAGGTTTCACCATGTTGGTCAGGCTGGTCTTGAACTCCTGATCTCAGGTGAGCCACTTGCCTTGGCCTCCCAAAGTGCTGGGATTATAGGAGTGAGCCACCGCACCCAGCCAAACTCAGTTTTAAGAATCCTGCAATCAGCTGGGCATAGTACCTCTCACCTGTAATCCCAACACTTTGGGAAGCTGAGGTGGGAGGATTGCTGGAGTACAAGAGTTTGAGACCAGCCTGGGCAACATTGTGGGACCTAGTTTCTACAAAAAAATAAAATTAGCCAGGTATGGTGGCACGCAACTGTAGTCCCAGCTACTTTGGAGAATGAGGTGGGAGGATTGCTTGAGCCCAGAAGATCGAGGTTGCAGTGAACCAAGACTGCTCCACTGCACTCCAGCATGGGCAATAGACTAACACTTTGTCTCAAAAAAAAAAAATTCCTACAATATATATTTTTGAAAGATAAAGATAACACTTTTTTATGACTAAGGTTACTGGAAAGTATAGCTTTTGATCTGCACTAAGTAGGCTTGGTCTTATATCACCCCTGAATTAGCCATACTTATCCAAGGATAGCACCAGAAACCAACAGGTTTTTATTCATGAGGATTACGCAAAGTTTACCATAAAGCAGAATATATAGATAAGGGATTCTTGAGGCTGACATATCTTGAAGAGAGAGGGAGAAAAGGGCTTAGGTGAGCATGCCTAGTTTCTTTTTCCAGACTCAGTCACTCTGTTCTTTACAAGAGGAATGAATAGCAAGTGGGAAAGAAAGGAATTTGCAAGTCACTTCATATGAAAACATGTAAAATGGGAAATGAGTGCTGCTTATAATATCCACCAGCTTTTGGTTATTTTTTGTTTTGTTTTTAATTCCTCTTTATTCCTACTAAATTAGGAATTCTTTTTTAAATTTTATAATTTCTTATTTTTAATTTTTGTGGGTACATAGTGTATATGTTTATAGTGTGCATAAGCTATTTTGACACAGGCATACAGTACATAATAATCACTTCAGGGTAAATGGAGTATGTATCACCTCAAGCATTTATCTTGTGTTACAAAGATTTCAATTATAGTTGTTTAGTTATTTTAAAATGTACAATTAAATTATTGACTTGTCATTCTGTTGTGCCATCAAATACTAGATCTTATTCATTTTGGTTCTTTAAACCATTAAAATGACTTTTTATTTAACTTTTTCTTATGGATGTTTTGGGCTTTTTTTGTGTTTTTTTTGTTTGTTTGTTTTTGAGACAGTTTCACACTGTTGCCCAGGCTGGAGTGCAATGGCGAGATCTCCGCTCACCGCAACCTCTCCCTCCCAGGTTCAAGCAATTCTCCTGCCTCAGCCTCTCGAGTAGCTGGGATTACAGGCACCTGCCACCATGTCCGGCTATTTTTTTGTATTTTTAGTAGAGACGGGGTTTCACTGTGTTGGCCAGGCTGGTCTTGACCTCCTGACCTTGTGATCTGCCCCCCTTGGCCTCCCAAAATGCTGGGATTACAGGGGTGAGCCACCGTGCCTGGCCTCTTATGGATGTTTTCAAAGACACTCAAGTGAGAATAGGATAACAAATTCTCATTCAGCTTCAATGGTTATTAGCATTCTACTGTCCTTGTTAAATCTCTGCATTCTCACTTTTTGTGTTGGTGTTTTCTTCACTATAGTATTTTAAAATAAATTTAGATACATATACCTGAAAAAATATAAATTTGTATCTCTAATAATGAGGAATCCTATAATCTTAAACGTTACTCAGCAAGACTATGAGGATAATGCATCTCATTGCCCTCCACCCCTCTCGGTGCTTATGGAATTATTTGACCTCTTTAAAAACTACCTCTTTTGTGTTGCTTATTCCTGTGCTTGGCATTTTTACATACTGCTGCTTAATTTTTACTATATTTTTGATGATGGGATTCAAGGGAGTATATCTTAAAATCATGGTTTATTAAATAAGCAAAATAGTATTTGTCCTTGATTTGATTAGTTGTTGTAGTCTTTCAAGAGATCTGCTTCCCTTTAAAAAAAAATCTAAATTTTAAAATTTTTAATTATTGTGAATATATAATAGTTGTGCATATTTATAAGGTAAATGTGATATTTTGATACAACCATTAAATGTGTAATGATCAAGTCAGGGTAATTGGGATATCCCTCTCCTCAATCATTTTTCATTTCTTTGTGTTGGGAGCATTCCATTTCCACTCATTTAGTTATTTTGAAACATACAATAAATTATTGGTAACTATATCTGCTTCATTTCTTAATACAAATTCTTGTGTTCATTGTATTGTTCCTATGCTCTTGTATTTTTTCTTTAAAACCATTAAGGAGCAGGGACCACAGTTTTTGTCATTTTTGTAGTAGTTTGTTTGGGTAGGGAAGGGGAAATAGAAGTAAGGCAAAAAGTTGGCAGTTCATCTGGGAGGCTGGGAGCAGAACTGTCTGACGAAGAAGGGAGCAATCAGTAGAGAAATGAGTCTTTTGGAGAAGATGATAGTTGGGAGACTCTAATGTGATAGAGACTCTAATGTAATAGAGAAAGAATGGTGTTTTAAGTCAGGTTACAGGGCAGACTGGGCTCCAGTTGAGAACTGTCAAGAAACTTAATTTTTCATTAAATAAAGCTAAGATTAATTTAGGAGTTCTTACCTGTGTCAAAACTTTTGACATGCAGGACATTGCTTGTGACACATGTGGACGTGACGCTCATTAAGATACATCTTTTATAAAGTTTATTACTTGACAAAATTATAACATTTATTTTAGGTACTTTTATAGACAACTTCTGCTCTTCTACAGCAAAAATCCTGCTATGATGGAAAAATCAATATTTTGTACAGAACCAACTTCTAATCTACTCACTCTTAAACAGAATATCAACATTTGCCTTTACATGAACCAGTTGCCTAAAGGATCAGCCCAGATTAAGTCACAGTTGTAAGTATTATAGAAGTTGTTTTTAAAAGCAAGTAGGATGGCCATGCCATACATTCTGACTTTCTACAGCAAATAGAACATATAAATTCCAATTACCCATATTTTCTCTTCAGCTTTGAGTTGTTATTTGTGGCCTGCAGGAGACCCCAAATCCTTTTCCCTTCCCCTCAATCTAATCTATTACTTCTACAGGTTGAGCTTCCCAAATCCAAAAGTCGGAGATTCAAAATGCTCCAAAATCGGAAACTTTTTGAGCACTGACATGACGCTCAAAGGAAATTCTCATTGGAGCATTTCATATTTCAGATTTTTGGATTTGTGTTCAACTGGTATGTATAAAGTAAATATTCCAGTGTGAAAAAAACAAAATCTGAAACACTTCTATTTCCAAGCATTTTAGATAAGCAACACTCAACCTGTGTGTAAAAGTTCCATGTACTTCACCACTTTTTTTGCTATGCTATGTTTTAAAAAAATCTTCTACTCCTTTCTATTTTTAAGACCTCATAAACTTTAGGAAGTATGGATTTATGCACTACTCACATACAAATACGAGAGTTAAGAAAAACTTTAACCTATGGCCAAAATATTACTGCTTTGATGAATGAATATCATCAGGTAGCATAACATTTAAACAGTACAAACAAGAACAAAGAAGATAGTAAAAGTCACTTTAAGTCTGACCATCTAGTGGTAACCATGGGTAATATTTTAATAAAAATCCCTCTAGGAACACCTTTGAAATTAAGGTCACGGTTCTCTAGAAAGAACCTTAAAGAAAAATAATTTTGCATTTTTATTGAAGATGACAAAGAAAAATAGTTTTCCTTTCTTTCATTTTGTAGTTTTAAAAAATTTTCATACAGAGGAAGGAACTAATTCACAAACTATGATAGGGATAAAAATTAGTGTTTCTTTGGATTTTAAGGGACATAAAATGGTGGTAATATGAAAAATAGCTCTATTGGAAGCTCTAGATATGGTTAATTTCTGTTTTATAGTACTATTGTAGAATAAAGGCACTCCATTCCTACCTTGCTTTCTTGCATCTGTTTCTGTTACTGGAATTAAATGTACATTGGGAAGTTAAACATGTTAGAGAACAGCTGTTAGGTACAGGCAGATTTTGTTCTGTCACCTTTGTTTTTTAAAGGAAGAAACTTTCTTTTCTTCCTCTAGACGTCTTAATCCACATTCTATATCTGCATTTGAAGCCAATGAAGAACTCTGTCTCCACGTGGCTGTTGAAGGCAAAATTTATCTGACTGTTTACTGTCCTAAAGATGGTGTTAATAGAATAAGCAGTATGTCCTCAAGTGACAAGTTGACCAGATGGGAAGTGCTTGGTGTACAGGGAGCATTGCTGAGTCATTTTATACAGCCAGTTTACATCAGCAGTATACTTGTTGGTGAGTGGGATTTCAGAACCTCCTGGGCCTCTCTCTCACTAAGCAAATTCTCTGTATTTTACTTATCAGTATAAAATTAGTTTTTGCATACCTGAAACTTTATTTAAGGTCAAAACACAGATCTGCTGTTTTGTAGAGCTGTTGGTTTCATGATAAATTATCAGGGAGAATGAATAAATCCCAAAGGTTAGAGGCAGAGATTGTGGGATAAAGATGCCGTAAGTTGTAGTGACCATCCAGCTGGATAAGGAAATTCCAGAGACAGCGCCTTCTGGTGCTTTGGGAAAGATCAGAGACACAGGGAAATGAGGGAGGGATCAGAGAAAAACCTTGGTTGTGAAGCTTATTTCTGAGGCCTTTCAATTTTCTTTTTTTTTTTTTTTAATTTTTTAGTTTTTATTATTATACTTTAGGTTTTAGGGTACATATGCACAATGTGCAGGTTTGTTACATATGTATCCATGTGCCATGTTGTTTTGCCGCACCGATTAACTTGTCATTTAGCATTAGGTATATCTCCTAATGCTGTCCCTCCCCCCTCCCCCCACCCCACAACAGTCCCCGGAGTGTGATGTTCCCCTTCCTGTGTCCATGAGTTCTCATTGTTCAATTCCCACCTATGAGTGAGAACATGTGGTGTTTCGTTTTTTGTCCTTGCGATAGTTTACTGAGAATGATGTTTTCCAGTTTCATCCATGTCCCTACAAAGGACACGAACTCATCATTTTTTATGGCTGCATAGTATTCCATGGTGTATATGTGCCACATTTTCTTAATCCAGTCTATCATTGTTGGACATTTGGGTTGGTTCCAACTCTTTGCTATTGTGAATAGTACCGCAATAAACATACGTGTGCATATGTCTTTATAGCAGCATGATTTATAGTCCTTTGGGTATATACCCAGTAATGGGATGGCTGGGTCAAATGGTATTTCTAGTTCTAGATCCCTGAGGAATCGCCACACCGATTTCCACAATGGTTGAACTAGTTTACAGTCCCACCAACAGTGTAAAAGTGTTCCTATTTCTCCACATCCTCTCCAGCACCTGCTGTTTCCTGACTTTTTAATGATGGCCATTCTAACTGGTGTGAGATGGTATCTCACTGTGGTTTTGATTTGTATTTCTCTGATGGCCAGTGATGATGGGCATTTTTTCATGTGTTTTCTGGCTGCATAAATATCTTCTTTTGAGAAGTGTCTGTTCATGTACTTCCCCCACTTTTTGATGGGGTTGTTTGTTTTTTTCTTGTAAATTTGTTTGAGTTCATTGTAGATTCTGGATATTAGCCCTTTGTCAGATGAGTAGGTTGCAAAAATTTTCTCCCATTCTGTAGGTTGCCTGTTCACTCTGATGGTAGTTTCTTTTGCTGTGCAGAAGCTCTTTAGTTTAATGAGATCCCATTTGTCAATTTTGGCTTTTGTTGCCATTGCTTTTGGTGTTTTAGACATGAAGTCCTTGCCCACGCCTATGTCCTGAATGGTATTGCC